>NC_087333.1:7785681-8087954 GCF_037043105.1 Vanessa tameamea
ACTATCGTTTCGATTCGATTAACTGTCAGTTTATAAGCAGAATAGGCACCTGTTAAGTACAAAGTATGAAGTTTTCAGTATCGAAATGTCAGCACTACACCCAAAAGATTGCTACGCCAATAACATTGATCACTTTAATAATGATTCTAAAAGCATATCAATTAGTTAGCATATTCACAGCTACTCATAGCTATATATCCTAAAAGATTCAAGGCGATTAGTATATATTTGAACACATCTGTTATTTTGGTAAGATATTCTCAGTTTGATGTTAATTTCTACCCGACTACGTCTTAATTATGGGAGGTAATGTAACCATTATTGCTATAAATTATTTGTAAATCACGCGCGATCTAAATTGGCCGGAATGGAGTTAGGCTCACCGATTTATGAATGTAAAAATGTGTAAAATAACGAAAATCGACTACTTTTGCTTGATCTCCGACCGACCAACATGGATAACGCTTACTTTTGATACTTAACAATACTAATATGTTTATTTATGATGATTTATGTACATACGTATGTACTCAACAGTCGGGACATTTTAATAATTATTTTAATATATTACCTATATCAGCTATGGCATATTTAATCTGTGACAACTATTTTATCTATGTACTATAATTATTAGATTCACCAACAAGCACTTTATTACTTATAAAATGATTACATATATAACAATTTTAAACAATTAATAATGATTACCATTCATATTTTAAACAATAATACCTATTATGATATTGTCTGCTTGTAATAGCTCATTAATATCTCAGATGACAAAATATCTCCTTAATATACAATTTCAAACTATTAACAGTAGATATCAGATCAATACATAATTTGATAAATAGTGTTGGGGTAATGTTTGTTCTATAGTGATTATTTAATATTTTTGAGACAGCACCCCAATTTTAAATTACAGATGAATAATATCTTATATAAAAATATGTTATGTAAACATTTCTAATTACATTGCGAATGAAAGAGATACACTAAAAGAGATGTTAATCATTGATTTAACTTCATAGCTTTACAATACTGGGATATACACAAGTTTGTTTTAAACTAAAAACGAAATATTATTTAAAAATTTCTTCTTTACATTTTAGATCTTAAAAACTTCAGTAGCAGTATTTTACATAACACTATCGAATCATTAGTTCTTGTACTTGTCAAACTAGCTATTTTTATGAACATATAATATACTATCAAATTTTTTACACTTCTAGGATTCTATAGATTTCAGACTATCGAGTCTGATTGATAATTCATATTATACTGATGGGTTCCGAGCAATGGTGACATAAGAAAGAATTATTGTGTGCAAGTGTGTCATGCATCATAGCCTGTGTTTGCATAGTATGTGCCTGTGTTGCACATGTGCAAAGGCTATTCCTTAACTCTCATAACCCAATGGAATAGCCATCAGACATAACCGGAGAGAGCAGTTATAGGACTAATGGCTTAACGCTGTCAAATTCCAAAATGCAGACTGTTTCTGAGAATTCTAAACAGAAATACTCAAAAATTAGCCAAAGGTAAATTACGGCAGACCGAGAACAAATGTTACTGATCAAGTGCCTTTGAAAATTAGCAAAAATGTATTCAAAAAAACTTCAGAAACGACAAAAAAATCGATAGTATATAATATTATGGTGATTTTTAATTCTATAAGTAGATGTTAGTTCTTACATATTTCATATTGCTCATAAATTCATAATACCACCCTAGCTAACAGCTTACTATAAGCCGCGCACTTGATAGGTGGAGAACTTATACTTTCGTCAGTTGTTCGGACTGAGAGCTTGCAGCAAGCGACTGCGGGTTATTGACCCGAAGAGCACGGTGAGGAGAGCCACCCCATATCCTGTTGCACGTTCACCCTGTAATATAAAAAAGTTGTTTATATATATAACTAAGAATAAAAATCATTAATAGATATGGCATATTTATACCCAAATCGAATGGTAGGAAGGATGAACATAACTACTTTGACCTTGAATTAAATGAGCCACTTGATGGTAAGTGGAACTTTGGGAACGTTACGTCCCTTGTGCCTGTAATTACAGTCTGTCATATACATTCAAGTTACTATTATTGTATTTGTTTTCGGATCTTTGGACGTAAAATAAATGTGTTATATTATAAAGAGAGGTATATATTGATCAAGAACTGCTTGTATTGCATAATATAGTGGAGCCAGCAGCAAATATCATTGAATGTGTAAATTAGGTTAGCATGCATGGGAATACAGTATACATCTTGTATAGATAATGAGTAGCAGGTGGGAAGATGGGTTATTATTTAAATAAATTAATATTAATTTATATAAGGTTTAAAATAGCTACTTACACAGTGCGCAGGCGCCGCCATGTCGACGTGCAGCCACTGACCGGGGAAGTCGAACCCAAGGTGCGCCAAGACGAACAGCGCCGCACACGACGGCTGAGCGTTGTTGCGGTCCTGGGGACATTGAGCAGCTGACTGTTACTCCTTGCAAATATGTATCAATGAAGCCAAATACAATCATTGCTTGAATAGATGGACCTTTTGTATTCATTCAGTGAGCTAAGTTGTGACTTGATTAATTGTTATGTAGATTTTTTTTATTAAAATACTAGGAGGTACATCTCTTAGCAAAAACAGGACTATTCCATCGTCCCAGTACAACAAAGACTTATCTAGCTCCTTCAATGAGCTCATAGCGCAGGCTGCTCACCGCGACGCTGTTCTTCATGTCGGCGACGGCGCTGCTGAACTCGGCGAAGTGCAGCTCGGGCGCGAAGGGCAGCGCGTGCGCCAGGTCGCCCGCCAGCAGCCCGGCGCGCACGCAGCGCTGCTCCAGCGCGCTGGTGTTGCTCACCACCGCCGCGTGGTACTTGCCGGTCGCCGTGCCCTGCCACGTCACATGCATCATATATTATATATTGATATATATGTATATTTAATATATGATCTATATATTTAATAGTTTGATAAAATTATTCTTTATTCATGAAGGATTCTGAGAACACTAACAAGCAAAATTAAAATACAAGTCATAATATCCTTTACTAAATTGAACTATATTTTCTATTAATACAGCTATTTCGATAAATGAGTGAATACTGTTTTTTATTCGAAATAATAACCTTGTTACAGTTTATTCAAAGTTTTGGTTTAGTATGTTTAATATAAATCATCCGGTCAGTGTTACCTGAGCACCAGTGAGAGTCGCTACGTCCACTATGGTGTCAGCCTTCAGATCTCTCTGCGCATACACCACGCCATCACTCAGCACTAGACGACCTGAAGATTATATAAACAAATTAAATCAATAGTCCCATATAAATTTTCTATTGAAATTTTTTAAGGCAAATTGGGGGATTCCTTGGGGAAATGAAAGGGGGAATCATGATGTGTCTGGGATTATTTAAGGTGGTTTACTTATTTAGGAGGAATTTTTGAAGAAAAATGAACAAAAGAAAAGTATAGAAAAGTTAAGAAAAAAAAATGTTTTCTTCTCAAGCAGGGTGTGCTTTATAATAAAACTCAAGGGATTCGTAATGGACATCCAGCCCCATACGCACCCTCGGCGTCCGTGTTGTTGATTTCGACGGAGCGGCCCGAGTAGAGGCGGTGCACGTCGTCGGGGCGCGTGGCGCGCGGGCCCACGGCGTTCTCGGCGAGACACAGCACGGCGTGCAGCGCGCAGCGCGGGCCCGCGCGCACGGCCGCCGCGAACGCGCCCAGCACGCCCGCCGCGCCGCCGCAGTCGCCCTTCATGCCCACCATGGCCGTCTGCGTCACACATATCATGATCTCCCACTGAGCAGCTATACTTAGTTCCCAAGGTTGTAGGCGCATTGGTGATGTAACGAATGGTTAATACTTCTTAGTGCTTATAGTCTATGGGGTGGTGGTGCCCATTTACCATCAGGTTGCACATTGGCCCACTGACCATTGAAACCACTCAGAATGGATAAACTTCTAAGTGGAAGGATTATGTTTTATTCCAAAAAGTATAAATGAATAACGCTCACCCTTGCCTTGATGCTCAGACCGCCGGTGTCGTACACGATGCCCTTGCCCACCCACGCCACGGTCTCGGTGGCGCCGGGCGCGACGTAGGACAGCACCACCAGCGCGGGAGGGCAAGCTGCGGCTTTACCCACCCCGTACAGTCCACCCATACCGCGCTCCTTCAGCTCCTCGCCTCGGATGATAGTCGGCTCCGCTATGTCCAGATCCTTGGCGACTTTGCAGGCTTCCTTGATAAAAGAAACAGACCATAAATTCTGTAATAATGTTATAATGGCCATTGGAATTAAAGCATTTAAATTATTTTAGGGGAGGTGGTTCAGAGAAATTCGCCAGAATACTGTTTCCACCCAGGCCTTTTGTTGTACTTAAGACGGGGTTGTAAGTACGCATATATATACCTAGTCTTTGTTACTGTCTATCCAATATGAATATTTTAAATTAAAAGTTTGTCATAGATGTTAAAGAGAAAAAAATGGAATACCTCTATGAAAGCATCAACATCCATAATATTAGCCGGCGTGTCCGTGATACGCGCAGCAAGTCGAGTCGCATCCGCGACATCTTGTATTGTACTCAGCTCCTCACTGGACAGGGTGGTCTCCAGAAGCACTGGGTCGAGGGGACCAATATCTTCGTCCTCGGAGTCTCCCTCTAAAATATGTATATTGTTATTACACATATATGAAAAGATGATGCTGAAGTTCTACTTTTCAATCCAGTGGTAGTTTTACATTTAATTCAGCAAGCAACATGCCAGTTAAAAGTGTTAAGATTAGGACCCTACTTGAAAAGAGTATACTTTGATTATACTGATACAAAATTACACTCATTAGTGTAATTTTGTAAAATAGGCTATTCAAATAAATAATAATAATAGTTGATTTATGATTCAGCTTTGAAATTGAAGAGGCAATAATATGAATAAAGATTTTGAAAAAATAAAAAACAATGATGTAGTTGGACCGATGTTGGTCTATGAGTGTATATGTATATGCTTAGATGAGTCGCGGTAGGAGGGGCTCACCGGGCTGCGCGATGTGTATCTCCACGGTGAGCGTGCGGCGCGCGGGCGCGGGGGTGGGGGTATAGGTGGGGGCGGGCGCGGGCGCGACGGGCAGCGCGCCGGGCCCCGAGCGCGCGCTGTACAGCGGCACGGCGCGCGCGATGGCCACGGCGCTCGCCAGCACGTCGCGCTTGCGGCACACGAGCTGAACGACACACGCATACATTACACCTCCCATTTAGTGAATACAAACAATAAAAATACATTAAATTGTCACTTATCAATTATTTCCATCGAAAATATATGATTTTATATAGTATCAAGATACTAAAGAACCAATAGTCTAGTTGGATGGCCAAGCTTGGATGGATAGAACAATTGGATTTCAAATACAGATCATAGACTCAAATCTGAGCAAGCTTTATTGTTTTTCTTTTGCATACATTATCTAGCGACTGACTGCAAAGGAAAACATTATGGATGTAATTCTACCACACGACGGAATAAGCTCAAATTTTCTTATTAAGGAAAAGAGCCTGTGCCCAGCAATGATACTTAAGAGTACATAATGTTATTTTCTACTCACCACAACAGATTCGTCACCAGTTGATCGAATAGCAGTCCGGATTAGCTTGGAGAGGGCATGCGAGCGTGATGGGGCAGCGTGTCGCGAGCGCCGCGGAGGGAGCAGTCCCAGTGCAGCTCCACGTGGCCATAGCTCACAGATTTCACCCGGTGAAGCTACACTTAGACCTCTAAGCCATACCTGTTCAAAACATAAAAATTAGAAATCAGTCCACATAATGAATGATTATCTATCTATTATATTATATAAAAAATATATACATAATATATAAGAATGTTTTTATTATTTAATTAAATTTTTTATCTGCAGTACTATCATAGTATATGGATAATTTAAATAAACATCATATTCTGCCGTGCAACATGAAATATTTGATTTATTACATTTTCTAATTCTGCCAATGAATTGATGATAAAATATGATAACTTTTATGTACTAAGTACAAACCTCTTCAGAGACTCTTGGCTCGAGCTTGCATCGAACATCCTGCCAGGTGAGAGCTGAGAGGTGGGTACTGAGCCCTACAAAAAACACTGGTTTCTGTTCAGGGTCTGATGCACTGAGACCCCATTTGAACTTAATGCTGACTGGTGCAGTCGACATTCTAACTGCAAAGATTAAATTTCTTTTTATTCCTGAAGCTATGACATGACACATTTAACTGTTCAAAAAAATCATTATCATTGCAATATTGTCTCGTAAAAGTGGCAGTATATAGTTTTAATGATAAAGAGTATATATTATGAGTAGGGGAAATGTAATTTATCGTCCGTTTGTACTGCTTTGTTGATTTTTATGTTCGATAGGTTATAAAATTTAACATCGTTAGAGACATTTAACATTATAATTGTAATAAAATTATAGAAATGCGTTTAACCTCATTTTGTATCAGGCAATAACGAATATAATTATATGATATTCGATGTTAATGTTTAAGCCGATAAAAATAACTATAGGTCAATCACCTGCGAATTGCAACAAAGAGCGTCGATATGTAACTGCATTATTTGCAATCAAATTAATCAACATTATAACTTATATAAGACTTTTACATGTCAATATTCAAAACAAACAAGATAAATATAAGTAAAACGAACCGCTAACTTTCAAATGGCTTACCGCTTACGATCGTCGATCCACCCACTTCGGTTTAATTTAACGAATTCACACCTAAGCACCTTTTATTCCAAACATGAGGCGTAACTTAAATAAATAATACAAAAAGATATATTTTTCTTAAATAAAGTGAAGAATTAAGCTTTCTTTTGGTCTAACTTGCCAAATCATTGTTTCGTTTCATGTAAAAATGCGTTCAGAAATTAGAAAACTTTATAATTTCATATTGCTAAGAATTATGAGAGTTATTACATTATTAATTAATATATTTACTTTATTATTATTATTATATTAATAATTTTGACGATTTATGCGTTAACGTCGATTCTACCTTGATTTAAAGATTTCTGAACGAATATATTTTTCGGATTTTTAAGAGACGAATATTTAATATTAACAATTAATTAAAAGGTAGATTAATATACCATAGTTTTCCTAATGAATATTATTAGTTAATATGTAGATTTCCCTTTATTCATCGAGGAATGTTTGATATGTTTCGTGAAGATTCACAGTTGACGTGCTATGATTATAGATGTGTTCGCTTATGACTATTGGTATGTATGTATGACGGTAGGAAAAAGTTTTCCCGAAGCAAGTCGGTAATTTACAATTAATAATAAATTTAAAATAAAATCATTAATTTGTTTGCTCAGATATAAAAAGATATATAATTTGGAATAAGATTACACAGAAAATAATAAGCTGGGAATTCTGCTTCCACTGCTTCCTATATACTGCGGCTGGATATAACATTTTATTAAATAATATTTATCATTGATGAAAAAGAGTAACTACAGAGTTTCTCGTCGATTCTTTTCGGTAGAATCTACATTTCGAATCGAGGTTAGTTCCAAATTAAAATAATTTTATAAAAGGAAGAATCAGAAGTCCTCTTAAGATTTGAACAAAGTTTATTTTTGATTTTCATTCCTTGATAAATAGCATCAGTGAATCTGCTATAATTGATGAAAGTTTATATTATTTAAATGTGACATTATGGCATTTTAAATATGTATAGTACAACAACAATAAGGGTAAAAATAAATAATCATTTAATTGACGCCATCTTTCTTTAACAGTATTCGTTGATATTAACCATACATTAATATAGTTATTATAGGAATTTTGAAAGTAATGTTATAGTAAATATGAGTTAAGTGTAGTATAGCTGTTTGTAGTGCATAATATAGCAGAGCAATCACCAAATTGTAAGAAATATGTAAATCTCAGATTTGTTTATTATACTCCTAGGATTGGAGAGCCTGTACACTCCTGCACTAAATTTATGAATTAACTTAGGTAGGTGTTAAATAAAAATACTGAAAGTAAAATTGTTAGTAATTTATTTTAATATAATTTTAATTACATTAAAAACTGGAATCACGATTAGAAATACAAACATTATTACATAATGTCAAAATAACTACAAAAATTATAACAACGCACCACTGAATATATACAAAACAAATTAGTTTAAGTACATATTTAATAATAAATAATAGCTAGCACATACAATTCCTTAAAAAACAAAAAAAAAAAAATCATTGACGCAATATTAATAAAATAAATCTCACAATATCAATAGTGCAACTCCAAAACCCAATCTATACAAATCTTGCGAACCGATACAATAATAATTAAAAGGAAATTTAATAAAAAAAAATCCCTTTTTATTAAATTTCCTTTTAAATGTCAAAGGTACTCTTAGTTAGAAATGTTTGTACATTTAATTTGCTACAAGCATCAAATGTAACGTGACGTCGTTATAATTTTTTACTGTTGCAAAATATCGAATTAAGATCAAACAAGACATTATAGGTTATTTTAAAGGCATTTTACATGTCTCTGTTATTTCATACGATTATACTGCCACGAGTTTAAAACTAGCATTATTTTTAGCTCTACACCATTGCAGGCAATAATCATGCTGGAATCAAGCATATACCTAAATTAAAAAAAAAATTGACATGCGTCATCAATTCATAAGAGCGCGAAAATAAAACTTGTGACATTACAGTTTACTAGAAATGAACACGCTGTGCTAATAATGAACACTCTTACTAAATGTATAGTCGCTCATTATTAGACAAAGATTTCATTGACAATAATATATTTGTAAATAAAGATTTAAATATTTATCTGTGTTAATTACATACCTAACATATAAAAACCAGAAAGATAACTCGCAAATGATGTTTAAGTGTATCGCTCTTTATTGTAGAGACAGGATAAAGGAAACGAGTTTTTAAAGCGTTGTTACACAAACTCAAACTAAATAATCAATGACATTTAGACACTTGGTAGTTTCAAAAATGTACCCATTACTTTATAGATTTAATTATCTGTTATAATTTTTATTTAATCTGCATTTAAACTGACATGATTAAGTTTCAAACTCTTATTAATTACTTTTTAATAAAACTTCTATGCCCGTTCCGACAACATTACTAGCCATCCTACGAATCACTAGCCACGATTATACAACTACAACAAATTCTAAGTATTATATTAAATTATTTAAATATAAAAAAAAAATAGGATTTGATAATTGTCAAAATAGAATTGTCGTTTAAAAGTATAATTTTAGAAAAATATTTAGGTACTAATGTTATTGTAATTTTAATTATATTAAAACGTTGGAATGCTAACGGATAAGCGATCTGAAAAACGGTATATTTTATTTTTAAATTAGTTTTATTACAAAATCGTTTTAGACGGCGACGAAATGAGTGCGTCTTTTTCTGCTATAATATGAATGAGGCAATGAGTTGTCACGTTTGCATCCAAAATCCAAAACTACCAGACTTTGCGAAATATCTTTAAAGGATGTTTGGATCATTTTTTATGTATATTATAATTGCATTAGTTGAGTATTCTCCGATAGCAAAACATATACTATTATTATAATTCATATAAACGTCAATTGAACGCGGTAATCTCAGGTGGAAGGGATTGGCCCAAAAGTGCTTGGAATAATATATCATGATTATGTTGTGAGTATGAGATTGGAGTTAATACATTTTAAATTCAACAACATCTGCAGTAAAGGGATTATCTGACTCACACTTTGAGATCATAATTACACACCAGAAAGTTCAAATTCAAAATTTTCTTTTGAATCTTTTATCAAACAGATAAAAAATACTTTGAATTTCGAACGGTTTGAAATCCATACCATATTTTATATAATATATATAAAATTAGTACAAAATACTTAAAAAAAAAAAAAAACATTATTCGAACTTTAAATATACAACCTATTTTCACGGGAACGCCGTCTAAAACAATTTTAAATAATAAAATAACAATATTTATCATCTAATTTAGTATTTTCTTATTATATCTATTACAATAAACGTGCTGAATTTCAATATTATAGATTAAGTAGGCCCATGGCTGCGTAAAAATGCGTATTATTCGTTATTAAAAATTATTTCTAATCATAATTGAAGTTAACCGTTACTTCATGCGCACAGATAACATTAAATTTACCGTAAACAAGTTTATTGTCAACTTACATAATATGACCTTTCGGTATGACCTTAATGGAGTGTAGAGGTCAGGAGTCACCCGAAAGTGTCTACTGAAATGAATACTGCGGTGCGCTACTGTAACTAGAGATTGTGAATTAAATCAACGTTTATTAATTGGAATTTAAAAAGCTTTGAAGGCGGATCACTAATTTTCTCTCTCTAATTCACTGTACCGTGTATTTAGTACGTTCCTTCAAATTCCTCTCTAGATCCAGGTGCGCTATATAAATAATACATTTTGAGTTAATCAATACACAAATATACTTTTTACCTCTACACTATGAAGACCTTATGTAACCAAAACCCGTATTAAAGGAACCAATTCGTAAATAATGTCTTGTTGATAATAAATAATCTTGTATTAATAGGATTTCTATTTAGAAAAATCGCTTTGAATTCTCATTGTGAACGTTTTATAAACGTAATGTAATTTTATTTATTTACATATATATATTTTTTTAATTTCCATTGTATATTTGTGGATGTTGCTACAGACTATTCTTCCAAGAACAGTACAGACAGACAGATAAAAAAAAAGTTAGTATTTCTTTCTGACAGTTCATAATGTTTGCAAAGCTGTGAGAGTTCTTAGAACACATAAAATGCTGTTTCCATCTTACAGGTGTTCAAGTAAAGTTAAGTTATAAAAATAAGTGTGTAAGTTATGACCGAAATAAAAAAAAAAAAGTAATATGTATTAATTTAACGGTTAATAGATCTTGTTCTACATACAATTTAAATTGTATATTAATAATATTTTTAGAACTGGATCATTAGTTTTGGAGATTACCCCCTACATACAAACAAATAAATTTTACCTATATATTAGTATATTAATTCCAAACATAAGTAATTATTTGTTTTTATAAGAATGAAACGTATGTGAATTAATTTTTAGTATTTAATATATAATTATAATATTAAATATTAGTGGAAGAATTGCTTGTAGCTTATTTATTGTACTTCAAATCATGCTTAATACATAAATATTGTACTTTTAAACGTTGCTAAATAATACACGTTACGTAAGCGTCATCCGTATTATACATACTAACGAAATACGGTCTATGTACAAAACTCCTATATCTAGACTAAAAACAACATCGATCATAGAGAATAGACAGAGACGAAGTATCGTAGACAACGAAATATCGAAAGAAACGAGCGGACATGACGTCATGTTGGACTTGCTCTATACTAAGTTATCTTTTACATATTTTTGTACGTTTTATGTATCATTCGTATATAATTAATGTAAATAATTGTTTAGTAATAATAAGTTCATAGAGTTTTAAATTTACCAGACATGTTGCTTGTCAATATTTCGTTGTCTATCCATTAATAGTATATTCAAAAACAAACCTTAAGTAGAGAGATATAAAGTCTAATTTACTTCAACCAGCGTAACATCATCGACACTATCAAACACTTTGTGCAACAACATCAACGTGCTACAAACATTCCGAATATCGAATCGATAAAATTGACGAAATCCTTTATAATTACATCACAAGTACAGAAACGTTATTACACACAGATAATAAAAAAAAAAACATTTAATTAATACAGACTATAAATAATTATTTAAAAAAAAAACACCAAAATTGTCATAGCAACCATTTAGAATCTTTTATCGCTTTAGAAAATTGATCAAGGAATACCGACTTATATATATTTATAAATATATTATTATTTTTTCGGTTTTATTTGCGTTATTTTCTATAGAATACCTTTAGAGGGACATCGTCTATCACATCGACTACCGAATGAGCATATTTATATATTACTCGGTTTTAAATATATCCCTTTTTAGCAACGCAATTGCATAGTAACTTGATTCAAAAACGCTTCGTTGTGAAGTTTACTTGAATAAATTGATTTGATTTGATAATTTTAAAATCTAAGACAAGATTTAGTGACGTCCTCCCGGACACAATTCGGTTATAACCGCCTGTGCAGGAAAAATATTTCCCAACTAGATTTGCAAACAAGAGTGAACTCTATTTATTCTTAATCGGATGGGACGACTTCTCGACTCCGAGTCACCACTGAGAGTTTTTCAGAACAATACTCGAAACTTTGTTATTGGTAACCCGGGACCTTGAGGCCTTATCGGCCAACCACTAGACTTACCGAGCATTGCCAGTATATATAATGCGCATGACAATACCTCCATTGAGCTGGTGGTGGAACCAGGATTGGATAGTTACTAGAAATGTTTGTTAATGAGTTTGGGCTCACTTGGTTTGTTTCGTTTGTTTCAATGAGTCCTTAAATAAAATTGAAAAAATCTTTTTTTTTAACTATAATTTTTTTTTTCATTTCGTGTTAGCTTGTAACCAAGACTTAATAAATAAATAAATGAATGCTGTTAAAACCTGAGTAATATATAAATATCTGTAATACATATTGCAAAGGTGTAAAATGTAGACTTAAAGTTAGTATTCCTTGACATAGATATAGTTTAAAAAAAAAAAAAAGAAAATTTTAACAAATTACAAATATAACAAAATACGCATAAATAAGCTTTTGAAGCTAAATTATAATACTTATGTATACGTATTACAATAAAGTAGGGCAAGCGGAATTTGTATTATGATAATTTCCTTTGTAATGTGTTTAAAATTATATATGTACATACATATGTATATAATCCATTCAAATTCAACTCACGCACGTAATACAAACAATATTTTTCTTATAATCTATAACCGTCACAGGCAAAACCATCTGTTAAGGCGCAGTTATTTTTTTCTTTTTTTTAGTTTTTTATCAATGCAATATTAATTTGCAACATTTTTGTTCTGTGATTTTATCGTTTTAAATCAATTGGATAAAAATGGACTATACAAATATATAAACTTAAATAACACAATACCGAACAATTTCCTTTGAAATATAATTATTTACAATGACATTACATATCTAGAAACGTCAGCTGTCATATTGACATATAATATATTTTTTTAATTAATTTATTATCCATGTATTTTTAACATGTGTAAATTTCTCTCCTTTTGTTATGTCAAATATAAAATAAAGATTATGTATTGTTGATTAATAATAATTGTGCTGCATATTCGCGGTGCGTTCTGTTATGACAGTTGCTATGTAAGCGAACGTTGCGTTGCGATGACATGGATCGTCTCAGTACCTTTACCTTACTCCCTAATTCAAATTACAAAATCCCAATTTTAATTTCAACGAATCTTAATTAAAACGATAAATTTATATATTTTCATATATATAATTTAACTCAAAAAGGCGCGCCCTTCCGAACTCAATTTATTAGTTTTTAATGACTCGAATTATGGCAAATAGTGTGCGACCTCTTTGGAAGTTATTTTTTTGCTATAATTCAAGGAAAAGGATTTCAACTAGTACCCGCCGACTTGTATTAGCAGGTAAATTTGTCGACTTCTTTATACAGGCAGTCGACTGTATATATAATATATTAGTAAATAAGTTTGGCATCATTTATCAACTACTAAAATTCCACGCACATTTCGGAAGCCGTATTCGTTTTATTAGAATCGCGTCTAGAAATATAACGTCATTGCTTATTTATTACAAGATAACGCTTAAAATAATGTTATGGAATCAAATTACAATTACACGTTTATACAATTAAAATTGAATGCACGATTTTATTTATAATGGAAACATTTTCACAGCCACATTACTATAGACAATATTGAACCGTAAAAAACGTCACTTTTGACAGGAATGACGTTTGTTAAATGTTACTAGTGTAAAAACAAATAAAATTATATAAAACAAAAAAAAAAATTAATACGCTTGAGAATTCGCTACCGATTTATAAAAATATCCCTATAAATTAAAATACTATTTTTTTTTTAACAATTGAAGCAGTTCTACTCGCTTCATTTATTATAATTGCACTGTTCATTTGCAACAATATAATTTTTATCAGTGTCGAAAACAGAAACATTTGACGCCGTGGTCTGTTTGTTTATTCAAAAGTGGCTTCATAGTTGATACAACAAGATATTAGCCGAAATTTTGTATATTTAATTACTCGTTTGAATAGCTTTAAACTTTTTGTGCCATACCTGTTCCGATTATGGCCCTGTTCATAGTATAATCAAATCATTTCATTCAAACTAAAATGACAATTAATTCATAGTTATATAATAAATTAAATATACATTCTATATATATTAATGAGGTTAAGTTATTATTATTAAACAATACTTTATGTTAGATAGAGAGTGTGAATCGGTTAATGGTTAAGGCAACTCTGCTCATAACGTAGCGTACCTTGAACCTATAACTTATTCCAACAATTGAAGTAAGAACAAATAAATTGATAATGGTATCTTGTATAATCTATGGCGTTTTGTATATCATTGATTGTAAAATTAAAGTACATATAAGTATACTCTATTCCAACCGTAACAGGAATAAAGCCAAATAAACAACATTTGACAGCAAATTGACGCGATATCATTGGTCGAGAGCTCGATTAGTCTATGATATTCACTATGGATTTGCGAAAAAATTGTGTTTTGAACGTCGACGAAACTGTTATCGGAATTTTTGAAGTAAAATTAAAGTGGAAATAACTAGTAAAGAGCAATAGTGTTGTATTATAAATAAAGATATATTAATCATAAACTCTCAGTAGTGCACAACATAGTCGAGTTATTAGCGAATCGCATGAAATACGCGAATCTAAACTTTGTTTATATTTTTTCCCACTTCGATTGGAATAGACTATAGTTACGTGGTAAATAATCGTATTATAAAATATATGTTAATCAAGAAATGTTTGTAGTACACAACATAGCCGAGTTATTAATAAGTCGCACTTTATATATGTAAATCTAAGGTTCCCTTATCTTAAATCCGATTGGTATACAGTATGTGTAGTTGTTATTAAAACCAATTTGACATATCATATAAAATAATTAGTATTTTCTTTGATTTTCATCCAGGATGTATAGTCATATTTTATTGGTGGAAGAGAGTAACTAACTCTTTACAGTTCTTCGTTGAACTTACATTCAGAACCTGCGGAAGCTTTATATTGAACATCATCTTGCAAAATATAAATGTTCGAGTAAAGTAGATTTTGATTTTGTTATCAAAATTAATTCATTAAACTGCACCGAGTTGATCAAATACATTTGAAGCGATATATTAAAAAAAAAAAAAAAAAACAATTCAAAACGAATAACAAATAATAAAGTATAACAATAAACATATTGTTCTAGAACGTTCCGTCCGTTCTATAACATTCATTCTCGTTCACCCATTATCGGTTTATAATTTTAAATGTAGCGTGATGAGGGCTATCGTTTACTTAAAGCGTTGCTAAGCGAAGCGGCACAACCTAACACAGCACCTCGCACTGTGGAATGCGCTGGAAAAAGAAACGATAGAATCTTAATTTTGTTATGGCAAAAGAGCAGTCAACTAGTGTGTCCTGTTTATTAAAAAAAATATATTTAAATATGACATTATTTAATCGAATGTGAAACGACCGGGAAAAATCCAGCCTCTTCTCAGTCGCTCCAACCCGGGCTCGAACCTGGGACTTCGGTTATCGAAATTATGAGACAATGTTAATAAATGTATTTTTACTTATTTATTTTAATTTCTAAATAAGCTCTAAGCCCGGCAAACGGGGCTCGGTTTTGCCATAGTCACCGTTACATATCTACATAGACGTTGGAGGAGGTGGTTAATATTCTAGGGAATATGCATGCGTGCGTGCGCGCGTACCGGCGGCGGTCACCACAGGCGCGGCGCGGCGAGCGCGGGGAAGCCGGCGTCGCGCGCGCGCCAGTAGTCCCCGCCGAACGCCCACGCCTCCTCGCCGCCCTCCGCGCCCTCCGCGCCCTTGCTGTGGACGGCGGCTCGTACAGACCGGGCTGCGCTACTTTATACACAGGCCGAGGCCCTATCCCTATCGTAGACGACGCTTGGCCAAACATTTCGTATTACAGACACATTTGGTAGACACATAGAAACATAATGTGTCATCATTTTTTTCATTCATTTGTTTTCTGTTCATTCATTCATCATTCATTAATTCCAATTTCCTTGTGTTTATATATTTATATGTATCGTTAATTAAAAATGTTATATAAACACGTACATATAGACAATGCTGAATACTGTAACATAATTGATATATTTAAATTGTTTACAAGGCTTTTATTAGATCAGTGATTCGCACAAATCAATTTTAAATGATAGAGCTCTCTCTCTATCTCAAGCCGTGGGTATCGTACCGGTGACCATCACTTGAACATCTAAACACCATAAAATGGCAACCGACGCTTATATCTGCATCAGCACGGACAAGATAAATCTACAGTTACCGGAACCAAGATGGCGTATGTTCAGGCGAGTCTCGCCTCCTCTCCCGCTGCGCCTGTTCCAGCTGATGTTTGAACTGTTCCGCTGCCTCCACGTCTCCCTCCTCTAACGCACGTTGATCCGGTCTGAATGATTGATTTTTTTTGTTAATAAACAACTTTAGATGAATAATATGGTTGTTAATATATATAAATACTGAGTGTTTAAACTCTTCTTGAAGCTTTGGTCTACGCCAGTGATGCCAACTCCTACATAATGTTCCCCCTAGGACCAACTACAAATCGCCCTAAAATGTATAAAATATGTTATTTATATCAATAATGACTATAAAATAAAACATTTTTAATTTTTTAACTTTCCTTTCCTCAAGTTTAATTTTAATTAATTTTTCTTTGCGTAAATATTTTAGTTATTTAATTTTATCCGCTCTAAATATCGAGGGAAAACCCCTAAGTTGGCATCACTGAACAACACGTCATACATTCCGACCCTAGAGATGTATGACGAGAAATGACGCTAGAGAATTTCTACGAAAATGCTAATAAGAAGCGGAATAAAATAAGTACCTTGGTGTTTGGTGTAATTTTTATGGCTATTTCCAATCGTGAAAGTATATTATAGTGTCTTAGAAATGTAAATATAGGAGCATAATATGCTGTACACTGACCTGAACCTGGTGTCCGTGTGCGGCAGCAGCTCCCGCAGTCCGGGCTCCAGCTCGTTCAGCTCGATGGCGAAGCGTGTGAACCCGTAGTACAGCTCGTGCTCGGCCGGCATCGCACCTGCACACACACACGCACAAACACGCCAGTTACACTTAATATCTGTTTAGGGTTCCGTGCTCAAAATACCGACTCATTTAACTTACCCTCATATGTTGTACTATTTTGGCGTTAGAGCTTTGTGCAAGCCTGCCTGGGTAGGTACCGTCCACTCATTATATATTTTATCACAAGTATTGTTGTGTTACGGTTTGAAGGCTGAGTGAGCCAGTATAACTAATGGTACAAGGGACATATCATCTTTGTTCCCATGGTTAGTGGCATATTGGCGATTTAAGAAATGGTTAATATTTATTACAGCGTCAATGTCTATGGAAGGTGGTGACCACTTACCATCAGATGATCAATTTGACCGTTTGCGTACCTAATAAAAAGTACGTTTAATAATAAATCTGAATGTAATTTGACAAGCAAAAGTCACACATACCAGGTCTCCACAGACATTTAGCTGCGGGCGGATCACCAGCATACAGGGCTTCGGACCAGCGACCCGCTAGCCTGAGCCTCGTACCAGTGCTGGCCTCCGTCACGGCTCCGCGGACCTCGTGCCGGGTACTGGACCACGAACTCGCCTGGAAGCGCAAGTGTCAGAAATTACTGCATATTACATCAACTATTTAATTCCTGGAATAGGAAGTCGCAATCCTTTTAAGAATAATCTCATTTAAAAAAGTTAATCTTATTCAAAACTCCATCGAGTGCAGACACAATGTTGGTAGTTCGTTACAGTCGTATCCGCTGCGTGCGTACCTTAATGAAGTTGAGTTTGCAGGAGATGTCCGACCCGTGGCACGTGATGTGCATGTCTCCGTACTGGTCCACCCACCGCTGGCCTCCGAACAAGTTGTGCACGCACGTCGTCACCTTTTAAACATTCAACATTTTAAATTTAATCAAATGTAATTTTTGATGTCAAAATTAATCAAAATCAAAATATTCTTTATTCGGGTAGGCTCATAATAGCACTTTTAAATCGTCAAATTACACTGTTGAATTAAATTTAAAGCTACCACCGGTTCGGAAAGTAGATTCTGCCGAGAAGAACCGGCAAGAAACTCATTAGTCAGTTAGTTTCTCGTGTAAGTAAACATTTTTATTTTTTGTAAAAAATGTCCTGCCTAGAATTAAGTAAATAAAACGCTTTTTTATCATTAATATAATCTTGTATTGAGTAATACGCCCATATTTATCAATGTTTTTTTGATATGAGCTTTAAATTTTTTTATATACATGTTATGTAATATTATCATACTATGTAACAAATAAAAAAAATACCTTCATTCCGAACTGGTGGTAGATTGTAAAATGACGAATGAATGAATGATGTATTTGTTGTTCCAATAATTATAACATTTTTAAGCCAGCTTTACACAAACTTTCTTAATACGAGTTATTTATATCTATTCCTCGATGTGACATAAGTTTGTGTCCACGACTTCGTGCGCGTTTGAATTTAACAAAAAGTTATTATTGTAGCCTAAGTTACTCCTTATTACATCAGCTATCTGCCAGTGAAAGTCGCGTCAAAATCGGTCCAGTCGTTCCAGATATTAGCCGGAACAAACAGACAAACTACGAAAATAAAAAAAAAAGTTATTTTGGTATATGTACTGCGTTTACATACTAGGCGTTTAGTTAAAAGCAGTTATTTTAATATTACCGACAGACACTCCAATTTTGTTATATGTATGTATAGATCGATATACTTATCAGTGAATTTTATGAATGTCGATTCTAAAAGTGCTACTTGAATAAAATATATTTTGATTCATCGATTGACAAATTATAAAATGGAACACTTGTATTGGAAAGGAATAAAATAAATTATTGTTATTATCCCTGATCAACCCAACAAATATACCTTGTTCCAACTATAATGATCTCCCGTTGTCAACAGCTTGACGTGAACGCGACCAGCCGGCTGGAACTCCATAGATTTCCCCCAGAACTTCGTCTTGATACGGGCCTCCTGCCAGAATACCCAGCGAGGGGATTCAGCGTGGCAAGCTGAGATGGGGGGGTGATGGGATACCTGATGGACACCATATTGGTAAAGTGTGAAAATTATCAATATTAATCTTATGTTTATGTATAAGTTTAATTTTATCTTTATAATAAATAAATAACATATATTACTATTATTAAGTTATTAATGATGAATATTAAAAATCAATACTTCAACTAGAATTCCACGGTACTTTTAGTTTTTCCATGTATACATATAAATGTCTAAAATTTAAAATATACTGAAATACAATAAAGTCTAGACAGTCTAATAAATAGACTGAAATACAGTATAAGAGCCGAGATGGCCCAGTGGTTAGAACGCGTGCATCTTAACCGACTATTGCACCACCTTCACCGGGTTCAAAGCACCACTGAATTTTCATGTGTTTAATTTGTGTGTATAATTCACCTCGTTCTGGGCCGTGAAGGACAATATCGCATGGAGACTTGCGCGTGTCTAATTTCAATGAAATAAGATTCAGCGACCTGCTTTGGAGCAGCGTGGTGGAATATGCTTCAAACCATATCCTCAAAGGGGCGAGGAGGCCTTAGCCCAGCAGTGGGACATTTACATGCTGGTACAGTACAGTCTAGCTGAGATGAGAATGTTAGATAACGAAATGAGTATTATACAATATTGGTTTACAATTACTCATAGAGGTAGGGACACTGAGTGCAAGCCGATCGTCATGGTACGGTCACATAACGCGGAGGGATAAATGCTCTGTTATAAGAGTTCGGTATGAGTTTGGATCGCTACAGGGCAAGAGAGATCACCTGCTCGGCCACGAAGCGGAAGCCGCGGTCCTCCCGCACGCACTCGTAGGTCTCGCACAGCAGCGGGTTGAAGGGCTTGGAGGCGGCCCGGTGCGCCGCCGCCGCGTACGCGCTCACGGCGAAGGCCGCCACCAGCGCGCAGCGCTCCGCCGCGCCCGCCGCGCCCGCCGCCGCCTCCAGCAGCTCCGAGTACTCCAGCTCCTCGCACAGGCGCTGCACATCCCACGCGTTAGTGCACCGACCCGGCGAGCGTCGCGTCGCGTCGCGCCCGGGGCCGGGGCCGGGGGCCTACCTGCAGCATGTTGAGCGGCTCGTTGATGGTGACGGGCATGGAGATCTGGCTGAGGTCCTTGCCGATGTTCTTGTAGAGCAGGTTCCACAGGCTGGGCCCGCCGGGCGAGGGCCGGGGCCGCGGCAGGCGCGTGCGGCGCGTCCAGTGCGCGCCCGCCGCCGGCTCCGCGCGCTCGGCCGACACCACTGGGGGGGGGGGGGGGGATATTATCTCGAGTGCTTCCGGATCGCAAGTTAGTGTGGGGAAGGACGAAAGTTATCTCACTCGCAGCGTCCGAGTTGTCGGAGCTCGCGGAACCCTCCTCGCTGCTGATGGAGCCGGCCTCGGAGGACGAGTCGCCGTCCAGTTCTATGACTCCCGCCTGTGGCCGGTAAAACATTCTTCGATTATTGTAAAATTGAATTATCCTACTGGCACTAGTATTTACAATATAGTGACGTCATCACCGTAGAAGTTTACATTACACCTTGATTGTTACCTCGTCAGCGTTCAGAATATCGTTCTTATTGATGTCATCGTGTTCTTCTGCGTCGAAGAATTCTGAAGCGGACACACATGACGAGCTGTAGCTGAGCGAGTGTTGAAACTGACGGTTCTGTATGGAAATAAAGGTATTTTTATAAATTACTATACAATACAATATGTTAGGACGGCTACAGCCGCAGGGATCAAGACTAAGCCTGTCACTATGAAAATAGCTAAGCAGTCCATTTATAGTTGAGTTATTATTTAATGATGTGCTTTTTAATTATATGTTTGGTTTTCAATATCAAAAGTATTACACTTGTTTACTGATTGTCAAATATCTACATCCAATTTTGAAAGAAATATCTCGGTAGGTACCGAAATATCTGAGAAAAGTTTTATTTTTTAATACTAGTTTGCAATGGAATTGAAATTATAATTATAAAACCTTAATAATTTCGTAAAACGTTTTACATAGAAAGGTTTATTTTTAATATAATAAAGATAAATTTCATACGAAAATGATTTAGTTAAATTTGAATGCTATATACAAATATATTGTAATTTTTTAAATGGTCTGAAAATAAGTAAGACGGCAGTAATTTTGAAACGTAATTTAGTGGTTTCTCGGAAGAGTATTCAATATGTCGTGAGACGCGCACTGACCGCGGTGACGTCGGAGTCGTGGCCCACGGACGACAGCTCGGCGAGGTCGGACGCGTCGTGGATGCGCGACAGGCGCGAGCGCAGCTCTGCGGACAACACTTCTCGCTCATTCACATTTATGTACCCGAGTGACACTACTGCGCATGCGTGGCGGACATGGAGTGGGCAGAAATTGGTCAGGGTTAGGCTGGTAGCGGGGACGAGTGACTCGGCGTGTCGAAAGAAAACGGTGCGATCTGATATGTGGGCGGGGCTAAGATATATCATAATAATTGTGGTGCATTGAAAAATAAATGATGACTGTTGGTGTATAGCAATTGAGATATGAAAAATCCGCCCAAAAGGTATAAAGATCTGATACCGTATTTTTCCCATCACAAAATCAATGCTGAAATTTACTGCAAAATCATTTTTTTTATATATCACTTAAGTGCACCAAGGTAAGAATAGCCGTGACCTGAAATCAGTTCCTATCTAAGTGAGATTTTGTCAGAGTCCAGATAAAGGTCCGAATAGCTCACCCGAGTTCTGCTGCAGCGCCGTGGCCAGGTCGCCGCGCAGCGCCGACAGCAGCGGCGCGCCGTCGCCCGCGTGCGCGCGCAGGCGGCCGCGCTCGCGCACCTGCGCGCGCGTACGATTTCTCGGATTACATTCATTTGGGACCGACCCAGGCACACCTCCACGCGGGTTATTGAAGCATTACGATCGATAGATCGGAGCAGCCATCTTATACGATACCAGTGCGATTTGGGAGGGTAACTGATCTGGGTGGAATTCTATTAGGTCAGAGGTTACACTTCTGCCACATGTCAAAGGGAGAGGGGGTCTTAGCCCAGCAGTGGGAAATTTACAGGCTGTTAATGTTACGCGACTTAAATATAACGTGAGCTACAAAGTCTTACCAGAGTAGACACAACGCTTTTGAGACTAGTCACTAAATCTTTAGCGAGAACCGTGAAGTCTTCCCGCAACTGCTGGTCGGGTGTCAGACTGCTCAGGCTCGTGGGTGCGTTGAGAGCTTCCGCACCAGGCAGGGATTGAGGACGAGTTGCTGCACAAGCTGGAAGCGACAAAATATACATAAAAAACTATCAACAATTTGTTTTCTATTGTGATTGTGTTTGTTGACGTTGATGTAAAAAATAGACGACAGAAAAGATTGGTTTCTATTTGTCCAATTAAAAATTTTTTTTTTTAATAGAATTGGGATCGTTTCTGCGAATATTCGTGTTAAGAACTGTCTGCTCGATCTATTGCAAATGATTTGTTTTCAAAACGTCATAATAAAAATATATCCCCTAATTATTACTTTTTATACAAAATATCAATATAACATTAATACTACAAATTATAATAGTACTTTAAACATACATTTTATGTTTTACATAAAACCGAATTATCACAATCAAGTTTAATGTCTCTAATAATTTATCTGTATACAAGATATCTATTTGACTATCAAATATATATAATAATAAAAAAACCCATGCAAATATAAATGCATGCAAAGCTATGTCAACAATTAAACTTCAATCTAACCACCTAAATAATTATAATACAACACAGTACAATCAAAAAGCAATATTTACATTGGAAGAACTACATCAATATACTGATCACGATTATAATACACGACGTTTTAATTTGACAGGGTTATAATAACCTATAAAAGTTTCACAGCTGATCCAGGGCGACCTCTTCTTTTAAACTGTGGACCGTAACCAACCTCTCGATTAGATCCGACACTTGTAGGTTTCCTCTATCACGATCTCACGAAGGAAACCTTTCCCCACTTTAATAATAATAAATTATATAGATAAAAAGTTCTGACGTCATTGACTAACAAACACATACATACATCCTAATTTTAACATTTATAATATTATAAAGAAATACCTTCTCCAGAAAGGACTTCCTTCCCTACGAACTTCTTCCGGCATAAGTTTAATGTATATTGGTTTAGTAATTTGTTCAGCTAGGATTTACAAAAAAAGCGTCATCCCATTAATTACAATAGATAAGTACCGTTGCCAAAACATGTTTTACGATATACATATATATTCTGTTGAGAAGAATATTAATAACTTACTTAGATTGAGGACGTATGATAAATGTGTTTTGTACTTATAATTAATTATACTCACCAGTTAAACCAGAACACAAAAATACAAAGCAATGATTTGAATACCACTCAAACAAAATATACATCGACCACCAGTAATAAAATCATTCAAGAAATGAATTTTCAATTCAGACAAAATTTATTGAATAGCAAGGACGAACATGCGTTGCATGACTTTTGAATTTGCGAAGCGATTCGCTCTTTTTATGTTGACGGTACAGCTCAAACCTACACACGGGTAGCAATAACGACGGTACAGTCTTAACACAATAAGACGAATAGTTTTGGAACTCATTCAGAGATACACAAGGAACAAACATTTATGCAAACATATATTTGTAAAAGGAATTTATTTACTTCAAAACACTCTACACCTTGTCTTAGAACTACAATGATCACTATAGTAACTCACATTCCCTTAATAACTTCGCGATGTGTAAACAGAACCACCTCCCAATCGCCACTAAGTATCCACCGCTATCACTCGACATATTTAAATATAAAATAAATATATAAGACCTCTTTTTCAATAACTCCTTCCCAAATTACTCGGGTTATATACTGTTAATGCTAAGTAAAATTTATACATGTATTTTTGGATAGTCTTTAGTCTGAGCTGTGACGTAACCAAATGAAATAAAATGAATCATTTCATCCGAGCTCGACGAGATTATCTAGAAATGTAAACACAGCTCTAGATAATCTCTATATACGGTGTTACGAAATCAGTGATAACCTGGAAATATTCAGATAAGACTCAAGGTCACGTGAGTACGAGAGTCCTACTTATTTGTCATTTTTCTTAGAGTTTTATTTATTAGGTAATTGTCAATAGTTATTTGTATGATTAGTGAGTTAGGTGGTAGAGCTTTGTTGCCCACCTGGGTAGGTGGAACTCACTCATCACACCAACGGGTAAACATTAATACCCATTATTGTTGTGTCATTGTGTGTGTAACTACACAAGTGTGGGCACAAGGGACATAACATCATAGTACCTAAGGTTGGTGGTATTGGTGTTTAAGAAATTGTTAATATTTGTTATGGCACCAATATCCACGACGATGCTGATCACTTACCATCACGTGGACCATTTGTTCCTCTACCTACCTATTTCATATATATGAATATATGAGTTTGGAACGAATGCGTCGAGATTAGCGTATACACCGCATCGGATCGCCTTCGAACGGTGTGAATAAACTGATTCCCAATGTATCAGATCATACCTGTATCTGTATCGACACCTAAAGGCGTGCAAACAGTAATTTTTAGTTCGCGACGCTCATACGAAATGGAGGTACGTTGCGACAAAATAACATATCTGGACATAGCTTTAATTACACAGCAAATAATTTATATTTATCCCTCCTAGTTAGAATTTCATAATCAAATATTTTCAAATAATCTTTAGTTAAGAACAAACTATCTATGCATTTTTTTTGTAAATTTATTTGTCAAAGGTCATATTTGGATGAATAATAACATACGTGATCTTTAACTACAATGACGTTTGCAATAAACAAAAAAAAAAAACAAATATTAAAATTTTCAACATTGAATTTAATATCATGCCGGAAAAATCATGTTAAAACATATCAAAGAAGGATTAATGCGTAGAGTTCAACGAACTTACATGCAGGCAATAGTGGCGTGTACGTTGTGAATGGGGGGGGGATGAAATAAATTAAAAAATTAAAATAGTCTTACGAACTAAGGCAGAGGCCAGAAATGTGGATAGAAACACTGGAAGGTAAAAAGAAAAACGTATTCATTAGAAAATGTGCTATTTTTAAATCGTCTTTTTTTTTTTAATCGAAATTAGCGGTAAAGCGGCTTTGATGTTAATTTATATTGAAAATATTGCGTTAAAATTATTTCTGTAGTATTTATTGTTGTCTTGCGATGGAATATTATGCAATTAGCTCGATTCAATGCCATAGCTGTTCGTGCATGTTTTGGCGCCATTTTATGTCATGAAAATAAAAATGGCCGACGGCATTGCGTAACTTACCGATCTCGTAGAATCCTTGATAAGACATACCATTGAAATGTGCATTAAAATTAAAAATGCAATCGGCTTTATTTAATTTATATTTAATTAAAATAATAATAAAATGAATATAAACAATTAAAAAGACACACAATTTATAATATAAAAGGTATTCTCGATATGATAACTTTCAGTGATTTCTCTATTCAGTGCGTATAGTTTTGAGGTCTCGGTTACATTTAGACTAAAAACAAATGCACACAGTTACAACGGCGTACGCACGATTGAATATGAATGTTGATACGTCTTATTGAATTTGATCTATAATTTATATATCATATATATCTTTCAAAAAATCCAAAACAACTTCGATAAAATCAATTTAAAACAATAATATTACAAATTAATAGGATCAGTTCAGATCACAGAAATTATTGTTTTGTACCGTTTTGATTAATTTTTAATATTTTTTAATCCATGAAAAAAAAATATTTCTTTTAAAAAGTATAAGATAAAAAAAAAAAAAAAAAATTTGTCTTTTTTTAAATATGATTAGCTTTAATAACATATTGACCTTAATATATATTACATATTTTTTACAGTAACGTTATGTATGATTCATATGTAACCGCGCGTAAACCGAATATCATTCAGGCAAGCACTAAAGTCGCTCTACTAGCGATTGACAGGGAAAGATAGATATAAGTGAGGAAGTGAGAAATAATGAGCGAAATACGGACTCACCGATAGGAAGCGAAGCGGCGGAGGCGGGGATAGAGGAGGCCCCGCCCCCGGGGGACGGCGGCGCCGTGAGCGCCGACAGCGCCTGCGGGCGCGCGCCACGTGTTTTGTTACAGCTCATGGGTGTCGATACAATTACTCTCACACTGATAATACCTTCCGAGTCATTTCGACCGCGGTGGCGTTTGTCTGCTAATAAAATGCTCGTGCAGGAAATATTACAGTGCTCAATTGTGTCGGCGGATACAGAACTCTTTCAAAATCTATCTCCGATCGCAAAATCAACGACCTTCCTACGTACAGGAGTATACACACTGGCAAAAAGTCCAGGTCACTACTGAGATTTTCCTAACAGTAGAAAACAAAACAACTTTTGAGTGGGTGGATTTGAGTCCTCAAGATCTGCCTAGTATAAAATATAAACTTCGAAAAGGGCATCTTAGGTCTTAATACGATAATGACCAGGTAAAGTGAGCAGTTACCATGTGTGAGTTCGACGGGTCGATGTGGGGGGGAGCCAGTTCTACGGACGCACACTTGCTGTTGGATTTCTTTTTGCGCAGACCGAACTTGCGGCGGTCCTTCTTTACGTTTGGCGATGCACCTTCTATGGATACCTGGAAATGTTTTCCATGTGATTACTGAATAAACATTTTCTTTTCCAAAATTACATAATATATATGAATACAGGATATGTCTCAGAATTGGATGTTATGTTGTTTTAATTATATTGCCTCGTGCTCGAATCCCTCAATTAAATATCCATGATTTTTAAACGTAAACGTCCTATCCCTAACCCTCAATGTAACAAGAGCTGCTCTAAGTGCTCAAACGAAAAATATTCCTGAAACATCGAGCACGATCTGTGAAATATCAACGGCTATAAAGTAATACGAATATTACTAACATAAATAAGAATTTCATATCTATAGTTTCATCGGAATGATTTGTCAATTTAAACCATAGTGACAGATACTGACTTCCTACGACGGTGCACCCTTATCACAGTTTGAAAGTTTTCATTTGTTTATTTGATGAATCATACGGATTAATTTCTAGAAAGTAAACATTTGAAATACCAACAGTTTTTGGACATCTTGACAGTTGACACACACACTCACAATAAGTCGACTTCGACTTTCGCGATACTGTTTATCTGTAAGTACAGATACTATTATTGTAATTTATTCGTATTATTCCTTGTATTTCATTCAATACTGGTTACTCTGTTTAATCTCGAACCGACATGTCCCAGTGGTTAGAGCGCGTGCATCTTAACCGATTATTTCGGGTTCAAACCCAGGCAAGCATCACTAAATTTTCATGTGCTTAATTTGTGTTTATAATACATCTCGTGCTCAGCGGTGAAGGAAAATATCGTGAGGAAACCGGCATGTGTCTAATTTCGACGAAATTCTGCCACAATCGTATTCCACCAACCCGTATTGGAGCAGCGTGGTAGCATATGCTCCAAACCTTCTCCTCAAAGGGAGAGGAGGTCTTAGCCCAGCAGTGGGAAATTTACAGGCTGCTAATGTAAAAATGTATGTATATGTAAGCTACTCGTCCAGCTCCATCGCTATACACAGTTTACGTTGAAGACCACAAATAAAAACAATCTTGTCCGTTTGGGCTACCGTTTTCAAACCCCTCAAACCCATCAACGTTTCGTCATAATCATAATGGTTTAGAAACAGCATAGTGGACAAACGTACAAAAAATGTTATTTATTTATATATATAAGATTTGTGACTCAGACAAATTCACATGTACTTTAAAAATAGAGTACAAAAGTAAATTATATTCTAGCAGCCGCTCGGTAAGTTAATTTAGAGGATTTTTAGCGCTGTCTCCAAATATAAATCAATTTTGTCATTCAATTACGCGTGAACAAATGGCTGACGCACGGCTGACGCACGAACGTTTTTGAGTTATGTAATGAACCCTATTTAGTAGGAGATATGTTTTTGATAAAAGGACACACAAACATAATAATACCACAAACACATACAGAATTACATAATGCTTATTATAAATACACTATTCTTACATCGGTATCGTGGTGCGCTTGCTGCTGCAGCTCCAGCGCTTCCAGAAGTCGTTGAAGCTGCTGCACGGACAGCTGCGCCTGACCCAGCTCGCGAGACGCCGTGTCTAGAGGACCACCGGACTCTGAGGATTAAAAACTCAAATTATAAGCCAGATATAGTCGCCGAGACATTTGTGTACAATCTTTTAAATAGAGGTCTGTTCACTGAGACGAATGAATGTAATCAAATTGGTTTTATTCCTTTTGGCTGCCTTTATTATTATAGAAAGAGATTAGCTACTTAGTATCTTACCGGTTCTTCGCGGTAGAATTTACATTCCGAACCGGTGGTGGCTTTCCTTAATATAGTTTGTTAAATGACGATTCAAAAGTGCTTGTAAAAGCCTACTTGATTAAAGTATATTTTGATTTTTGATACATTTAATTTCACTTGTCTGAGACATCTTATAAGCACGAACGTCATTCACACATACAAATGCACGCCGATTTATTTAGCGTAGAGGCCTTCGTGTGTGATTAGTTCTATAAAATAATTTGACAGGACATATCACTATCTCTTTCTGACGTACCAGGTTGAAAAGGGATAGCAATTGAAGTAGTGAATCAGTTCTGATCTTTATGTTTATTCAATTATTATTATTTTTAAATATGATATTTAAAAACAGAGTTCATGTACATATAAAAATACTTTATTCGAATAGGTTCTTACAAAACACTTTTGGATTCTCAATATAAAAGATAAATTACATAATCTATCACAGTTACAGTAACTTCTAAATACCAGAACAGATTTGTTTGTATAGGTTTATCGTTAGAATCTTCACATCATCATCATAAGTGACATTGAGTATAAATTCGGCCAATTATTAATGGCAGTCAGGTCTTTTAATTTTAAAGCTGATTCATAAAACAACTTGGAAGGTATATTTTTTACATTGTCACAAACAGAAAAGTGTACTACAAGAATTTAAGTTAACTGTCAATGTTAACGTGGACTGTATCATTCGTTATGTGTGTGTATTTTGTTTTATAAACTACTTTTATTTTATATTTTTCAATTTGGGCTCCCATTTAATTCATTCCGATAATAATTGTCGCTATTGAAATATTTAATTCACCAAATGTCAGTCAACATTTTTCTAAGTGCAAACGTTCTTAATAATAATACTAATTTACTTTAAATAAAAAATCCATAAGCCTTAAGTCAATGTACACAAACTGTTAATGAAACAACACATGCAAATACTAACACAATATTTTAGTACATGCTTTAGTTATTGGATTATAAAGTAAGTACGTTATATGCAAAGAAAAAACTAAAACATTCGCACAAAAACTACCGAGTTAAAATTAATATTAATCTTCAAACCGTCAAAAAAGCAATGTATTGTGATCTTAAATTTTTATCATAGACAAATCTGGGGCTCGAAATATTAAAAAAATACTAGTGACGGCAAATTTTTAGACAATTTTGTCACTCCTTTAAGTAATTTTTTTGGAAAATAATATCATAGTCATACCAATAATCCAACCAGCAAGCCGTCCTCCGGGGGTTCCCGACACGAAGCCAGCTTGCGGGCCGCGGATAGGGGGCGAAGTGGGGCTAACCAGCCCTGGGACAGAACAGCGGGTGACAGACGATAACGGTAGACGTCTAGGACTAAAGACTAGAGGAGAATTTTCTAGAACTAAATTGTATTCGAATTTTAAATAAGTCCTTAGTCCTTGATTCCAGCGTTATTCAAAGAATGTGAGTAAAGTAGAAGACATTATGGCTAATTTTTCTCCACCGATCATGCAAAAGAAGAATAGAAAATATCCCAAAACGATATGATCAAACCTGCGACTTTTACTTCCCTAGAATCGTATGGCGTCGAGTTGTTTAACGCTTAAACCCATAGTGTCTTCTACCAGAAACGGGAAAATTAAGATTAACACTAATAGAAGAATAGAATTGGGATTAATCTACCAAATTAAAATTAACAATATGCCACGATTCATAGTATAATAAATCCATGCCTCGAATATAGACTATCTAAAGTTTGAACCGATACCTTTAATATTTCTACTAAAACAAGAAAATATTTTGTATCTAGTTTTCTAAATTAATGTAACATGCAGATGTCACACCATTTCTTATAAAAGTAACAAAGGTCCGTATTCACAAATAATACTATGAACACTCACAGCGCGCCTGACCTCATGGAGATTTTTTTTGGCAGATCGGAGCATCAAAGCCGTTGTCGACGGTGCATGACTCTGACGTAAAATTCGTCAATGCTGGTGTTCCACAAGGCTGCGTTCTATCACCCACTCTGTTTCTTCTGCATATCAATGACATGTTGCAAATCAGTAACATTCACTGCTATGCAGACGATAGCACCGTAGACACCTCATACACCGGCCGTGCTAATATTTCTCGGGAAAACGTCGAAGAAAACCGGAACAAACTTGTGTCTGAAATCGAGTCTTCGTTAAACAAAGTCTCGAACTGAGGCCCGCTAAACCTAGTCCATTTCAACCCCAAAAAGACGCAAGTTTGGGCGTTAACTGCTAAAAAAACACCATTTGTCGTATCTCCACGATTTGAGATCATTCCGTTAGCCGCCGATATTTTAATACGTCACTATTATATCGATATTTGGCGTCGATATTTCAAGCCTCGGTCAATTGGAAGGCAAAGCCAAATTAGCATCAAAAAAGCTCGGCGTGCTCAGCAAGGCAAGACAGTATTTCACGTCGGCCCATCGTCTAAGACTCTACAAGGCACAAATTCGGCCACACATGGAGTACTGCTCTCACCTCTGGGCGGGTGCTCCCCAGTACCAGCTCCTTCCATTTGACCGTATCCAACGTAGAGCGGCACGAATTATCGACGATCAAGCCCTTTCCGATCTGCTTGATCCTTTGGCTTTGCGTAGAGATGTTGGATCGCTCTGCATCTTCTACAGAATTTACCACGGGGAATGTTCCGAGGAATTGTTCGGATTAATCCTGGCTGCTGAATTTAACCTTCGGACATCTCGTCAAAATTCAAAATATCACCCGCACCACCTAGATGTCTACAACAGCGCGATTTTTAAGACATTTTCTGCCTAGCACAACCACTCTATGGAACCAGCTTTCGCCGGCAGTTTTTCCGAACCGATACGACTTGGGAACCTTCAAGAAAAGAGCGCACTCCTTCCTGAAATGCCGGCAACGCACCTGCAAGCCCCCCGGTGTTGCAGATGTCCATGGGAGGTGGTAGTCACTTTCCATAAGGTGAGCCTCCTGCTCGTTTGCCACCTCTAACATAAAAAAAAGAGTCCATAATTTCATTCATAAACAATACCGAGTTGGCATTTGACTTCACCCCACCTGATGGTAAGTGGTAGTGGAGTCCAAGCTCGAAGACAGCCAGGACAGTCAGGAAGAATGAACCGCACTAATCGCTCTCTAATCGGACCCCAAGATGCCTCTTCACGCCTTCAAATAACCCAGGTTAGGTTAAGAGGAGGGGAACAGAATGGTAGAGAATTCCATTTTTGGCGATGCGACAAAGAAATGACTCGAATATTTGAGAGATGGGTAATGGCATTTATACTAGTTTAGCGCAAAACATTCTGCCAATGTCGCAAATAAAGGAAATGACACACAATACGAGATTAAACGATTTCAGATTCGGTGTGTGTTGTGGTAGCAACATAAACGCATCGACCGGTAGACGTCGAAGTGAGAGTTGATTTGCATTGCCATTTTACTTTCCACTAATAGATTATGTTAACTAGATGGATTAGTGCAGCGAAGAGGAACCCATCATTATATCGACTATATTACAAAATTCACCAAAATTACAATAATCAGAAACAGTAAATAGTATTTACTTCATGGTCACTTCTGTCAAATAAATACCGAAGAGATCTAAAATCTATGGACCAATCACATATCGGTATTCGATGCAGTACGCATAGCGAAATGTTACTTGAGTTTTGTTAAATGAAATGGATACATCGTACATATGGGCGCTCGGCCGTGCTGCCATCTGTTGTCAATATATGTAACAAATCGAATAAAACTTATAATCTGTAAAGAGACATCTATCAGCTAATTTGGGACTTAATAATACAGGAAATATTATTATCTACTCTTAGCAATAAAGTAAGCAAAATTTAGAATAATAAATTGTAATTCATATTTTAGAATCAATCTTAGATAATACTAAGTTATATTTCTTATTTTGGAATGTAGAATGTATCAAGCAAGTAATTAACATTTGTTTTGTACTTATGGCGTTAAACCTATGATTTCCGGACAGATTTATTATAATAAATAAGGAATTAAATAAATTAAGATTTAATAGAAGTTTTGGTTATGGCAATTATTAACTAATACTGTTTAAATAATTTAGAAATATAAATATGATCTATTTTTGTCATGAAATTTGTTTTAATAATTTTGAAATATAAATATGATTTGTTTTTGTCAAGAAAGGCGTAAATTTGATTTGTCCGGTATATTTTTAATATAGATAGTGATAAATAATTAAGCTAATTACAATATATTTGGATTTTTAATTAAGATCAAAAATAATTTTATATTATTTTTTTATTATTATAAGCCATTAATAGTTATTATGTTTATAACAAAATAAATATGGTCTTGTTGTTGATATAAAAAAGGATGTCGTAGTTTTTAGTTAGTAGAAAAGGAAGTAAGTGCAGGCGGGCATTCTTCGGACTATTGTAGAACGAATCACTACACCATTGTTACTATCAATATAAAATTTATTAATGCAAAAAGAGTTTTTCTGGACTTCTATATGGATCCCGGGGAGAATTCTGGCGAATCGCCGACAGCAGCGGTGGGATCACAGACCGGTGATTCCGGTCTACCACGTCAATCAGAGCCGACCTTTACCATGGAACAAGTCATGAGTCTTGTCAATTCTGTTACGAAACAAACGGCTGCCAATGCCGTTACGGCGGCCTTTTCATCCGGATCGATACCGCCACATCACCGTCATGATTTTTACTTGCCGCCATTTGATCCTGACGAAAGAGCTCATGATATCAGAGACTGGTGCGCCCACGTGGATGAGACGATGTCAAAATTCAATATATCTTCATACGAGGCTCGCATGAAAGCTATTTTACAACTAAGAGGAAGGGCAAAAACATGGGCTGACACGTGGTCGCTCAGTGCTACCACGTGGGACCAAGTGAAATGTGAACTAATTCAAACTTTTGGCAGGGAGTTCCGGTACGCGGACGACGTTCAGAAGTGGAGAGCCTTCACTTCTGATCACGCATCGAGTTACGCTGAATACGCCACAAAAGCGTGGACGTTGTTCAAACGAGTCAGACCTGAGGCTTCGGATGCGGAGGTGGTGGATGCTGTGGTGACAGGTATTTATCCGGAATATATTCGCTCGGACCTATTGCGTTATACGCCTGAATCGTTGCCTAAATTAATTTCCGTTTTAAAAACATATCGTAAACGAAAACAAGAATCGTCCGTAAAGTCAAATAACGATTATCATGATAATAAAAAACCACGTGTTGCTGAATACAGTGTTACTAGAAGGGATTGTGTTATTAAATGTTATAATTGTAATAAGACTGGTCATATTTCTCGCGATTGTAAGGAAGTGAGGATTGCCCCTAAGGTCAATCCAGTATCAATGCAAACTACCAGTGATCACTCTAATAAACCAGGCTCATCTAGTAATTCGAATGTCTCTAAAAATGTTGAGTGTAGCTATTGCCATCGTCTAGGTCATGTTGAAGATAATTGTTTTCGTCGGCAGAATAATGAGCGCTCGAAAACACTAAACAAATCTGTTAATTATTGCCAATCCTTAGAGCGCAGCCTGATTACAGTAGATATAGGTAACAAGACCTATTCGTGCCTTTTCGACACGGGTGCCGATTGTTCATTAATCAAAGAAAGCGTTTCTCTTTCTGTGCCTGGTAAACGTAAAAGTGTTGATGTTACCTTTTCGGGTATTGGTGGTTCTCCAATAGAATCAAATAAAAGTATTACGTCTATAGTAAAAATTGACAGTATTTATGTAGAACTAGAATTTTATGTAGTTGCTGATACTCAGACGAAATTTGACGTTCTTATCGGATTCGACCTTTTGAACTTACCAGGTCTTAGCGTAATATTAAAGAAAGGCAACATTTCTTTAAAGCGGGAGTTCGTTATTAATGCGGCCCTCCTTAGTAGTGACTCGACTTTAAGTCTTGATACAGATATAAGCGATTCCCGAGAACTTGAAAAATTACGAGAAATACTTAGTGAGTATAAAGACAATTTCACCAGTGGGAATCGTGTTACACAGGTGACAACTGGTTCCTTAAAAATTAGACTAAAGAATCCAGACAAAATTGTCCAGCGACGACCCTACAGGCTGTCACCTGTGGAACGTGAAAAAGTTAAAGAGATAGTTCAGGATCTTAAGGTTAATGGCATCATACGAGACAGTTCATCCCCTTTCAGTAGCCCCATTTTACTCGTTAAAAAAAAGGATGGTACTGATAGACTCTGTGTAGATTTTCGCGAGCTTAATGCCAATACCCTTAGAGATCATTTTCCTTTGCCGCTTATAGCTGATCAGATTGATAAGTTGGGGAAAGCACGTTATTTCACTTGTTTAGATATGGCTGCAGGTTTTCATGGAATCCCCATTTCACCCGATTCAATAGAAAAGACCGCTTTTGTGACCCCCGACGGTCAATTCGAATACTTGCGCATGCCATTCGGACTCTGTAACGCACCGTCCGTTTACCAGCGTGCTATCAATACAGCGCTAGGTGAACTTAAAGATAGTATAGCGTTAGTTTATGTCGATGATATTCTAATAGTATCTGAAACAGTTGAAGAAGGTTTGCGTAACTTAAAATTGGTACTGGAACGACTCACGCGAGCCGGTTTTTCCCTGAACGTTGGTAAATGTTCTCTTCTCAAAAACAAAGTAGAATATTTAGGAAACGTCATAGAAAACGGAACAGTTAAACCCAGTCCACAAAAGATTCGAGCGTTGGCTAATTCACCCGTCCCTAAAAATCCCAAACAAGTCCGACAGTTTAACGGTTTAGCTGGATATTTTAGAAAATTTGTGCCTAACTTCTCTTCAATAATGGCACCTTTATACCAGTTAACAAAGGTTAATGTTCCTTGGCACTGGACAGAATGTCACGAACTTGCTAGACGGGAGATTATTGATCGTTTGACATCTTCCCCTCTTCTGACTATTTTTGATCCCAGTTTACCCACAGAGCTTCACACCGATGCCAGCTCTCTAGGATATGGTGCTGTGTTAATACAAAGACAAGATCGAAACCCATTAGTTATTGCTTATTTTAGTATGCGAACGACTGATTGCGAGAGTAAATACCATTCATACGAGCTGGAAACTCTCGCCGTTGTAAAAGCTATTAAACATTTCCGCCATTTTCTCCATGGTAGGACCTTTAAAGTTGTGACAGATTGCAACTCTTTGAAAGCTTCCAGCCATAAAAAAGAGTTGACACCCAGGGTATACCGATGGTGGGCTTATTTGCAGAATTTTGACTTCCAAATTGAATACCGCAAGGGAGAGCGCCTTGCACATGCAGACTATTTCAGTCGTAACCCCATAGATAAAAAAAAAAAAGACACTCGATCTGTCAATTTCATCTTACCACTAAAGTCGCCTACGCAACCCTTGAAATTGCTAATTAACTCGCTTGACCACAATTGGTTACTCATCGAGCAGAAACGCGATCCCGACCTAAGTAAAATCGTAGAGCAATTGAAAGGTGACTCTATTCCTAAAACTATTGCCGATACTTACGTTATTACACAAGACAAATTATTGAGGCGTAAAGTTCAAATTGATAATAAAACTCACAAGCTCATTATTGTCCCTACCAAGTACAGATGGAATCTGATTAATCACTATCACAACTCTCTTCAACATTTTAGTTGGGAGAAAGTTCTTGCTAAATTACGTGAACAATACTGGTTTCCAAATATGTCGCGACTGGTCAGGAATTTCGTTGAGAACTGTGTTACATGTAGAGTTCGAAAAGGTGTGTCGGGTGCGCGACAGGTTACGCTGCATCCAATTGAAAAAGTCGCAATTCCATTCCACACTGTGCACGGTGATATTACTGGTCGAATGAATGGAAAGCGTAACGTACCCGAATATGCGTTTGTTTTTATAGACGGGTATAGTAAATACGTCCATATGATTTACACCAATGACCGCACTACCGAAACCGCAATTGAGTGCTTTCAAAATTTTATATCTATTTTTGGCACCCCCACCCTTTTTATTACTGATCAAGATAAGAGTATGACAGCCGCAGAGTTCAAAAGTTTTTGTCAACGTTACGGTATTCAGCATCACGTGGTGGCAAAAGGCGCTAGTAGAGCAAATGGACAGGTAGAGCGCCTTATGAAAGTAATTAAAGATAACATGTCAGTTGTAGAACTCGATAAGCCTTGGCATTCAGCTATTCAAGATTTACAATTAGCTATAAATTGTAGTATATCGAAAAGTACGGGCAAAAGTCCTTTAGAAATTTTACTTGGTAAAAAATGCTCACCGCCGACTATTAAGTTGTTACAAGTTGATGACGATGTGCTAACGGGCGATCTAGATTCATTGCGAGCGGCTTGCAAGGATAGGATGGACGAGCGATCCCTTCAGGATAAGAGACGATTTGACAAAGGCAAAGCTAAAATTAAGCCATATAAAGTTGGTGACTTTGTTTTACTTCGGCGCCATGAACGTCACACAACTAAACTCGGCCCAAAATTTGAGGGTCCTATGGAAATTTTACAAATGTTACCCAATGACAGATATAGATTAAAGCATGTCAATCTCCGTGGTTGTTCTGAAAAAATTGCTACTCATGATTCCTTGCGGGCTGCTCCTCTTGCACAATGCGACCCATTTGAAAGTGATTCTGACTCCGATCAGTCGACCGTATGGGCAAATAATAATAGTTCTGGAATACCTGTCCAATCACATTCCTCCACTGCTGCATCCGATAATTGTGCAAACATTCCTGTTAATTTTGGAGCCTCTACTACTGATAATTAACCTATGCGTATGTTGTATTTATTTTTATGATTTTTTTTTGTTTTTAATATGTTCCTATCCAAAATCCTTCCTTAAGCGCTGGCTGGCCACCATGCGTATCCCTATCCAGGTCTTGGAGGCTAGATCCCAGGATGGGTGATGCCTGTTTTGATTTTGGCTAGATCCCAGGATGGGTGATGCCTGTGTTGTTGGTGGCTAGATCCCAGGAAGGGTGATGCCTGTGTTTTTGGTGGCTAGATCCCAGGATGGGTGATGCCTGTGTTGTTGGTGGCTAGATCCCAGATTGGGTGATTGCCCGTTTTGATTGTAAGGTAATAGCCGTTGCTGGTGTTGGCTTTACCTTAGAGTGGTAAAACACATACAGTGTCAAAGCATTTTGTTTTATTTTTGATTATGAAAGTTTTAGTAATAATAGTAAATGTTGTAAAATTTTCTTTTATTATTTGTAAAGATTTTATTGCATTACACAATTTCCTAATAATTTTTGAATCTAGATTATGGTTTAATAATTTTGTTTTGTTGCGACTGAATATTATTTAATTGGTGTTTAAATAATATTGAAATCTTGAGTTTATATGTTATTTAATTGTTGTGTCTGAATATTATTAAATTAGTGTTTAAATAATATTGAAATCTTGAGTTTATATGTTATTTAATTGTTGTGTCTGAATATTATTAAATTAGTGTTTAAATAATATTGAAATCTTGAGTTTATATGTTATTTAATTGTTGTCTGAATATTATTTAATTATTGTTTAAATAATATTGAAATCTTGTGTTTATGTTATCTAATTGTTGTGACTAAATATTATTTAATTATTGTTTAAATAATATTGAAATCTTGTGTTTATGTTATTTAATTGTTGTGACTAAATATTATTTAATTAGTGTGTTTAAATAATATTGAATTCTTGTTTAATTATCTGCTATTTTCGTTAATTATTTTGTAACTTAGTAAGCGCTGAGAGCGCGCTTGAGTCAGTATGGCCGTATGGGCGCTCGGCCGTGCTGCCATCTGTTGTCAATATATGTAACAAATCGAATAAAACTTATAATCTGTAAAGAGACATCTATCAGCTAATTTGGGACTTAATAATACAGGAAATATTATTATCTACTCTTAGCAATAAAGTAAGCAAAATTTAGAATAATAAATTGTAATTCATATTTTAGAATCAATCTTAGATAATACTAAGTTATATTTCTTATTTTGGAATGTAGAATGTATCAAGCAAGTAATTAACATTTGTTTTGTACTTATGGCGTTAAACCTATGATTTCCGGACAGATTTATTATAATAAATAAGGAATTAAATAAATTAAGATTTAATAGAAGTTTTGGTTATGGCAATTATTAACTAATACTGTTTAAATAATTTAGAAATATAAATATGATCTATTTTTGTCATGAAATTTGTTTTAATAATTTTGAAATATAAATATGATTTGTTTTTGTCAAGAAAGGCGTAAATTTGATTTGTCCGGTATATTTTTAATATAGATAGTGATAAATAATTAAGCTAATTACAATATATTTGGATTTTTAATTAAGATCAAAAATAATTTTATATTATTTTTTTATTATTATAAGCCATTAATAGTTATTATGTTTATAACAAAATAAATATGGTCTTGTTGTTGATATAAAAAAGGATGTCGTAGTTTTTAGTTAGTAGAAAAGGAAGTAAGTGCAGGCGGGCATTCTTCGGACTATTGTAGAACGAATCACTACACCATTGTTACTATCAATATAAAATTTATTAATGCAAAAAGAGTTTTTCTGGACTTCTATATGGATCCCGGGGAGAATTCTGGCGAATCGCCGACATACACGTTTTCAAACTGACAAAAGTATTGTTTGTGAATACGGTTGAAATGCGAAACGAATGCAAGTATTAACTACAGATACATATACATTTAAAGTCAAGCTATTTACAGTTTAAATTATTTTATATATATATATATATTAGGAATGTAACGACGGGCGGAGAGGTCGATGGAATGAATTTTGTAGAACATTCTAGAATCAGGTTTAACTAACCGGAGCAATACGAGGGATAGCTGGTACATCGGTATATAGTTTTAAGATCATCACTTTTATCAGTAACAGCTTTTATCATCGAGCAAGATCTTTTAACATCAGATTTTTTGCTTAAAATCAATTGATATACGTTGTTGTCATTCGGTTTTGACTTTTCCCTCAGCCAACGCAATTTTTTCTCAGTTTGCGATTGTATTGATACTTTAAAAGAAGGTGATAGTAAATTGATTTCTCGGATTAAATCTTGTCGAACTTTTGACGATTGCTTTCGTTCATTTTTGGATTTTTTATTCGGTAAGTCCCGATCTCTCGTTGTTCCTTCAATGTTGTCTTTGAAACGAAAATTTTGACAGCCATCGTTTGAATCTAAAAAGCATTTGATGAGCGTACTTATGGCGCAGTCTCGCATGCAATATTGTCTATACCAATTTTGGTTAGATGTTGCTGTATCTGCTTTCAAGATGTCTTCTTCACTGGACAGACTACTAAAAGATGTTTGGGTAGCATTACCATTACGAGTCATTAAGATATTCTTGTCTGTTAGATTAAATTTATCTGTCATCTCTATTTCTTGGTTTCCTTTAAGTTGTATGCACTTGTTTGATATAACTTTTGTTATTTCTGCACTTAACGCTTTATCGGTATTATTTATTTTCATATTAACGTCATTCGTATCACTCGCATAGTTACGTTTATCTGTTGTTGCGTGACAATCAGTTCCCTCATATTGTGTTTCTTTTTCGAGCATGTTTCTAATATTAGAACTCTCTTTATAGATCTTACCTAAAAGACTTAATCCTTGAATTCTATTTGTACAAAGTTTCTCGTGTTTCCGCAATAATTTTGTATAAAGATTATTAATATCTTTATGCAAAGTTGGCAAGTCTTTAGATAATATAGAAATATTTTCTAGTAGCAGCAGTATAAACTCCTCGTCTATAACTTTAGGAACATTTTCAAAAATAGATAATTCTGCCTTGTTTTTTATAATTGAAGACAATCTTTTTATATTTTTGATTGAAACATTTTTAACTTCATTGTCTTTAAATAATCTCTTTAATTTCATTTTAGATGCAAATGCTTTATTTAATGACAAAATGAAACAAGGCTGTAGGTCATATTCGTTTATGATTTTAGGTTCAGTAGAATCTTTGTCCAAGTGTATTTTGTAAGTTCTCATATTATCACACCGATTTTTTGCTATATACGCTTTAGATGAAACATTGCTATCAGTTAAGAAAGGGTTTATTGCAAAGTCGTTTATACGATTTTGTGGATGAGATTCTTCGCTACTGCTAAGATACGGTTTCAAGTCTGTAGCTTCATTACTGATGTTAATAAAAGGGGTGTGCAGAATGGTACATGGTGATATAGATCTTTTTGTAAAAAATAAATTCGTTTTCGAAATATCTGATAGTAAGTTTTCTTGGTTAATTTTTACATTAGGTACCCCTTCTGTGAAATTTAAACTAAGATTAAGAGTTTTTTTCTCTCCAGATTTGTTAGTTTTGTCTTTCATATTCATGGTGATGGAACCTTCGCTAAGAAAGTCTAGATCATTCGTCATTGAAATATGCTCTAAATTATATTCAGAAACATTAACTAACACAGAATTGTTATTATTAGGCTTCGTTTCATAATTTCCTAGTTCATCTTTAATGGGATGAAATGAAATTCCATCCCAGCCTATTAGTGCATTCGTTGTAATAGTTTTGGTGTTATAAGTTTCATTTTTCTTGGAAAATAACGTTGTAACTTTGTCTAATATATCTTTGAGAAATATTTGACCGGGATCAGTAAGTCTGCGTTTATTATCGCCAATTTCTCTTGTTGAAATACTTTTAGATATGTTTTTTTGTACAGATTCAGCTTGAACATCACATTTTGGCTGACAAGCGTCTGAACCTTCTGTGGACGAATTGCTTTCGATATTGTTTTCGTTTTCATACAGTAAGTCTAAATAGGCACCCAAGAATTCTTTAGCAACATCAGCTGGTATGGGTAATTCGCTAATTAAATTATTTATTGTATCTTGTATTTTAGGTATCTCATTTGAAGAATCAGAGTTATCAAATACATCACCATCCCTAGCCACCTTATTAATATTTTGTTGTGATATGTTATCGAGATTATTAATAAGTTTTTTAGTTATTTTAATATCTTTTTCTCTGCTTTTATTTACTGCACCGCAAATGTATACTGTATTCTTTAAAATTTTTTCAAGTTCTTGTATACGCCTTTCTTTTATAAAACTATCGGTCAATGTTGACGATATAGTTTTATCATTTTCTTGCTTCATTTGTTTTAATGTTCCTTCTATAAAGTCACTGATACCGTAAAACTGTGTAGCTCTATTAACGCTTTTTATTGGTAGGTTAGATGTCGTTTGATCTTTAGAAAAATATTTGTTAGATTGTCTATCTATAGATTTTGATTTCATTTCAATTTCTTCGATATTTTTGTTACTACTAATCCAATATTGTAATAAGCATTTGAACAACGTTTGAATTGGTGTGTTTTGTAATTCAATCTTTTCTTTTTTTACATCGTATATTTCTTTTACGACGTCATTTAGATATACTTTAAATTCATCACAACCTAATTCATTACACCTGTTACTACCAAAGGTAGATAGAAGGAGTTTTTCCACCAAAGCGTCAGATTCGGAATGAGTGAAAGAATCTTGTAACGCTTTGTCTTCTTTATTATCTATTGTAGCTTGAATGTTTGCATGTTTCTGTATTACCTCATATCCAGTATATTTACCTACTTTAGATTTTTTCACTTCCTTTAATTTATACTTATCAAGCAACATATATGTACTGAGCGGTTTCTTGAGAGTCGGCTCCTGATATAGATTCTTGTACTTGACAAGATTTGTCGACTTTTTACTTTTTCTTGCAAGAGGATTATTTTCTACGTTTTCCCTTTTCTTTCTTGAAAAGAGAAATAATGTCGGCGTTCCAGGAACTTTATTAGACGACAACAAAGCCTTTGTTTCCTTGATACAATCATTATTTTCAGCTGAAAGATTATTTAAAATCGGATATTTATCAATGATATTTCCTTTCAAATTAGGAGTGTTAATTGAAAATTCACCCAACAATGATGACTCAAAGCCAGACGTTTTGTTAAATTCTAAATCAGTGCTGTGCATCTGTTTCTCAGCATCAGTCGTAACAATGGACGTATCAGGTGATTGGGGATTTAAATTGCCTCCTGATCTTGTTTTGACGCAAGTCACTGCTTTAGTATTTTTCTGTTCATCACAGAGATTATCAATGAATTTCGAGTCAATAATTTTCTTCTTCATTTCCGTAGTAATAATACTAGTATCACGTGTTATAGTACATAGGGGGTAAACTATAGCATGAGGGAAATTCCAAATATGTTTTAATTCTTTTGAGGTTATCGATGATTTTGAATGAGACGTACCTGGTAGGGAAGGAATTGTTAAAGGATGATAATTTAGCATTATTAGGGATACAGGGATTTGGATATACATATCTAAATAATACAAATGTTATTTACCAAGACATTAAAGATTTTTTAATATATTTTTTTAATATTTTTCTATCATCTAAGATTATTAAAGGACTTGCTCCAAGCTATTTAGCATAAATATTATAGTACTTACGAGAAGAAGTGTCAGTAGGGGGAGGATCGTCATTGGGAGCGTGGATCTTGGGCACAGACTCACGCGCACCGAATGTTAGCAAATGCTGTCTGTATAATCTGTGTGAATCATTTAATTTGCTTTATATGTCTTATTATTCATAGTGTAAATGTTTGTCTATACTAATATTGTTAAGAGGTAAAATTTGTTTGTTTGTATGTAGGGGGGTATCTAAACTAATGTATCAATTCCAAAAATTGCTTCCCTGTTTGAAAGCTACATTATTTTTTTTTGTATCATAACATTTTCTTTATTAGTAAAATGCGCCAGTGTGAAGTCAGGTCGGGTCGCTAGTTACAATTGAAAGGTCAATAACAATGCAAGGAAGCTGCATATTGTTCATGCATTTATAAACATCTATGATTAAGTTTATTAATTTAAGGACGTAAGTGATTTTATCAGCGTACTTAACATTGAGCTTTAAAAAAAATGGTTAATTTTAATTTATTTCAAGTTAAATTTACAAGTAATTAATTACTCATTTCTTTATTTATATATTTGTATAAGGGATGAAGACAGTTGCAAATATACTCACCTATGTGCCTTTAAAACGTTCAACCAAGTACGAAAAACGTCAGGAGTTTTCCCCCTCAAATGGTATATAAACTCGTCCGCATCTATATCTATCCTGCGCCTGCGCGCTTTCGCCGATATAACTGATAAACCGACATCCACTGAGCCGTGTAGACGCCCCCTCGCCACGTCTGTGGGGGACCGGGCGTAGACTAATATGCCGCCGTCTACTACGAAGAAACGCTGGAATGGAAATTTTTTGTTGATGATCAAAAAAATCACCAAAACGTTTAAATCAAAAAATTCTACTTGGAAGGATATGTATATATTTTCTCTTCCAACCAACCATAAGAGTCGTAACCCATCTACGCGACAGGTCACGGCGGATTATTACGTGCGTTTTTGATACGCGACAAAACGAGGCGCCAAACAACCACAAGCGTCAGTTTACCGCGACGTGCTATGGCACTGGCACTATGGGTTAGAGCCATTGGGTTATCATCATGGAGGCATATGATACCTCACTCTGGCTAGTGACAGGAGACCATAGCAAGGGATTACGCCCGTTAAGCCATCGCTTGATCAGTCAGTTTACCATCGATAAATTGAAGCACCATTTATTAGAAACATAAACTCACAACAAAGTCTACATAAATATAAATGAACTTGATATTTTGGATATGATTTTTGTCTTTTTTTTAACTTTTGTGGGAATTTATGGTAATGAAATTTTACCTTGTGCCATCCTTTGAGGGGCCACTTTCGTTTCTTGTGCAAATAACCGTTAAAGACCTCGGGCCGCTTGTCGAATCGTTGTCCGTCCTTCAGCCCTTCGAGTACTTCCCATTCGCTGCCACGACGTCGACTATTCCGGAACAAGAAGATTATATTACTTAGAATTAAAATTCACCGACTCTTCCGAAGAAGGTCTTAGCGTAGCATTATGATATTTACTGTTTTTTTTACTTTAAAACTAAAGCTAAGGTTTTAAGTAAATTTCGTAAATTTATACAACACTCGAGGTCAGATCTACGATTGCAGTGATTTCCTCTAGTCTAAGATATATTCGTCCTCGTCTACCCAGATATCAATGCCGGTAATTATACTAATAATTTAATTTTAAGTGCCAACTGTGTAAAATCTAATTTTACATTGTTATTCATGTGATAATTTATCTAATTGTTCTAGAAAAAGCCAATTTTAATACGGTTTTATATGTATATTTAGTTATGTATTCTGTCCTATTAAAGAAGGCATATTATTCGATACAAGATTACATAGATGATAAAAAAGCGTAGAGTTAATGCTTGTTGACTTCCAGGCAGGAGACATGACATACATATATAATTGTATTTAACTAACATGACTGTATTTTTAGATGTTGAAAAAGAGTAACTACTGAGTTTCTTGTCGATTCTTCGCGGTAGAATCTACATTCCGAACCGGTGGTAGCTTTACTTAATAGTTTGTTAAATGATGATTCAAAAGTGCTTATAAAAGCATACTTGAATAAAGTATATATTGATTTTGATTGTTTTATTTGGAGTTCATAACAATATACATTTTTTAAACTAATATTATAAGTATAGTCTTTAATTAATAAAAGTATTTATTAATTAAAGACTATTTAATAAGACAGAGAGAGATAAATATTTACTTTTACAAGATCAAGAGACAGCCTTTTTAGACATAGATTTATTATTATTACTCCAGGTCTCTTAAGATTACCAATGACATATTCAAAATAATTATTTCTAGGAGCACTATGTTTTTCTAAGAGCCCTTCGTTTCATAATAAATTAACAAAGTTTTCTTACAAAGTTTCAGTTAAAACGTTACTGCGAGTAAGGAGTCCTTTTTTTTTAAATTTTGAAAATTATTAAAAAAAATTAAAAAGAATTGACAATCTGCCAGTGTTAAGTTTCAAAACGACATGTTACTTGTTATACAGCCCATAGTTACGTCCCTCGTTCCTGGAGTTGTATTAACCTAACATTAGTTACCTTCTTGTCTTTCCACTCCTAGGCGGTGGAGGCGCTGGTCGTACAGATCGGTCTCCAGAATCCGCTGAGAGGGACGCCGTCTCGCCTGAACAATCAGAATCGGATGGTGCGCGACGTAAGGCCGCTGCTCGACCTGACGCGCCACGCCGTCGCTCACCTATAAAATAAATTATAATTTTGATACATTGTAATAGTGAATTTGATATGTCGGTGCACGGACTAATTGGTCCCTAGTGGTCACCACATAGACCAATGTCTGTGTCTGTGAGCGGCAAAGGTTTGCAAGTAATATAAGTTCACCATTCGTTACATCGAATTTGAGTCACCACCTTGGTGGCTAAGATGTTAAGTTCCTTGTACCACGTTCTCATTATTCATGCCGGAACGTACCAATACTAAGTAATAAAGTTTAGTGGTAGAAGATGTGATGAGTGGGTTATATCTAAACAGGCAGCCTTCCGCGAAGTCCACACCGAGATTACCTTAACACTGCTGCTAGAAGACGTGGAATTTATTTAGATAGAGTTAGAGATAAAAGTTTTTGGCCAAATATGAAAAATAATGATACGGCCTATTTATCAATACTAATATTATAAATGCGAAAGTAACTCTGTTTGTCTGTTGCTCTTTAACTGACAAACCACAGTACTACTACTTTTTATGCCAACACCTGACGACCAACCCATAAAATGGACGAAAATATGCAAGGACATGTAATTTGTAAATGATATTACTTGGGAACAATTTTGACCATAGTCAAAAATTTTAGAAAATTAGATTAGATTAAAACCATAAATTAATGCTGGTTGGTTCTGTATAATGATTTATTTTCATAAATATATAGCTACCCGTGGTGTCTACTTTAAAGTATACATCGAAATATACATATACAACTCAGACCCCTAAAACATCCAATCGGCAAGATTTTTTCCAACATATTTATCAAGCATCGTTATATTTTAGCCAATTGACAAAACCTAAACTAATTATACATTTAAACCTTCCCCATTAATCACTTCGTCTATCGGTGAAAACCGTAAGAAAATCCGTTCAGCAAAATTGAGTTTATCGCGTTCAGACAACCAGACAGACAGACAGACGCGGTGAGACTTTGTTAGTTAATACGCAGTGATTATTATTTTTATTTCGCAAAACAAAATTGAAAGCTAAGCACTCGAGATAGACAACTGAACAAGTGTACCTACATTTTTATTGATTTTGTCATTTCAATTGATTTGTTAATTTAATTAAAGACGATTAATTTGAGCATAGTACAAAACATTAAGAACGCGAAAATTTTGTAATAAATATATTACAAAAATTTCGCGTTACTGTATGACTTAATTGTGATTTTTCTGATTCGTTTGAAAGAATGAGTGACCAAGTGTAATTTCAGGCACAAGTTAAGTATCAACCTGTATATATACCACTAGTGGACAATGGCGGTTTTTTTTGGAGTTTATTCATATATATGTACATTATTTATTATTATATACTATTCATATTCATAGACATACATGTGTCAGATTTTCGTCCACCAGGTTTGCTCACGATTTTTTCCTTCACCGAAAGCGAGATGAATTATAAACACAAAAAAGTATTTGAAAATTCAGCTTCCCTTGTTTTTTTAAGAAATACTAATCATTCCTTACATCGCCAACGCGCTACCAGCCTTGAGAACTAAGATGTTATGTGCCTATTATGTGCCTGTAGTTACATTGGCTCACTCACCCTTCAAACCTGAACACAACATAAAAATACTGAGTACTGTCGTTCAGCGTTAGAATCAGATGAGTGGGTGGTACCTGCCCAGACGGACCTGCACGAAGCCCTAGCACCAAGTAAAAAACCTTGTACCCGCAATCATCGTTTAAGATTCGCTGGTCCTAGGAAACAACATAGTTTACATAGTTGCCAACAATCGATTTAAAATAAAATTAAAGTCACGAATTTAAAAGTTACAAGTACGGATTCACATCTATCCAAAATTACGTCTCGAATGATTGACCTTGATAAGAAATAGACTATCACACACGGCCCTTCGTCGCTACACACACATAGACATATGTACATATATGTCGTTTAGGTGTTTCACCTTTAGAAATGTTACGGAAGGCAATCTTTATGTATTAAATTTTGACGTGCGCGTTTCTTTCTTTTTCAAATCGGCTCGACCAGTTTTGATGAAAGACTTTTTATTCTACTCATAGTCTCCTGGAGAATTGTTAATTATCGTTGGACTCGGTACGTGGCGCTGATATCGACATACAGAAATATTTGCCTTTGAGTACCGTATATATTTTTTGGATTTTTCACATTGTAACAAAAATTTCTTCACATAATTTATCTCGTGCTAAAAGTAGGGACGCGCAGCTAGTATATATTAAATTATAATCTTATTGTAGAACGAAAACTGAATGACGTGGTCAAGGAAGTGACGTCACCTTTGAGACGTAGTAAAAGAAAGGGGCATCCATCTTGGGTTGTCATGGTGGTAACAAGTTTGTAGCTATGAGTTGCATTCTTTATGAATTTCATAATATTCTGTTGATATATAACTGAAACTTAGATGATCATTGACCGTCGATATATACTTTTAATGTCTTAGTGAATGGTCGATTATAATATACTTATTGAAATGCGCGCGTCATGGTTACAAAAACCGTCATTTGGTCACGAAAATTTACATACATTGTAATGTGGATACATACTCGTACATAATATCTTTTATTTACGTGTAACGCGTGACAGTAAGTAGCAGATGTTTGCGAAGTTTCTATTGAACGGGACGTCGAGACAGACAGACGTAATCTATAGCAAACAATACTTCTTCTATAAATAATTATACTGTACGAACAAGACGTGATTTATGTCGCCACATAACTGTGTAATAAAAAATTGATAATGATAACAACATCGGAGAGCTAGAATTTTGCTCAGTAATAGTGCTGGACGAATTTGGAAATGTCATAATCTCTAGAGTCTTGTAAGACATTACGCCTTTCCGACAGACGGATTAGATATTGAGATTCATATACCATTTCCAGAAACTAGTGGACATTTAATCGAAGTACTTTGTCAATCAATGAGACTTTTACAAAATAAACACAATATCAAAATAAAAAAATACTTTATACAAGAAGTTTTATTACAAACACTTTCGAATCGTCATTTTTTCTCACCGGTTCGAAATGTAGATTCGACCGAGAAAAACCGGATGGAAATACAGTTACTCTTTTCCAAAATTTAAAATACAAAGTTATGTTAATTTAATACAATAATATATTGTCTGAAAGTTAAAAATATTAGCTGCACACTTTTTTATCACCTATATTTTAACCCGTTATGAGCATGTTATGTGGAGGAATGAGGAACATATTGTGAGGAAGGTCTTGAGCATGAACGTGGACGGATATAGAGGAAGGGGACGACCAATGGAAATATGGATGGATTGTGTGAAAGATGATATGGCTGGAAAGAACGTTTCTTGTAAAATGACGTCAGATAGGCAAGTATGGAAGAAGACGTGCTGCGCCGACCCCGAGTAAATTGGGATAAGGGCGGGATGATGATGATGATGGTAGTATTTTAACCCACACATATTAAATTATAATCTCTTTGATTCAGCGAATAGAACATCGTGGTCTGAAATGAGATTCATACAGTCAAATTCGAACACGTAACTATGATTTTTTACTTTTACAAAGGTCCAGCTATCATCATTCGTGCACGACCATGAAGGAAAACATCGTAAAATATGACCTGGAATAAATGCCATCCACCATAAACGTTATCCGTCGTGCATCGTTGATTTCTATGAAGTGTTAGAACTAGCACACGTGAGTGTTAAGGGGTGATTGCGTGTTCAAACACAGACGAGTACCAGAGTTTTCGTGTTCTTAATTTGTGTTTATAATCCATTTCGTGCTTAACGCTGAAGTGAAACACTTTGAGGTAACTTGCATGTGTTGAATTACATTTTGACACGTGCCCATCATCTCGAATTAGAACAGCGTGGTGGAATTTTCAAACCCTTCTTTTTAAGAGAAGAGAAATTATCAGTGTGACATTTTCCGAAAGTATTGAAGGAAATCTTGAAAAAATTTAATTTAATTATTCGTTAATATGTCTATTACGATCGACTAACAACTAGTGTTAAGACGGATGATTTACTTGTCGGTAAATAAATATACTTATATATAAATATATAGGCATACATATTTACTCGTCGCATTAATGAGTTATCGCGTTAATCTTGCCGGTTCTCACGAGAAGACATTGTGATTGACACTCAACAAACGTGACCCGAAACTGATCATCAATTCCGGAGATCTGATAACATTATGAATTGGCAACTCCCAGTCCCAAGGTTTATATGTATATACACTTGGAGACTTAATTAAAGACTGTCGTATGAGACCGGACAAATCGGTCGTTTTGTTACGTTTTGATTTTGTGAAGGCCTTCGCTACCTACAAATACGATTAACGATGTTATTAAAATTAAATAGGTCGCCTAGACGAGGCTGGTACAAGTTTTAACTAGTTCTTAGCAAGAACACTATGTGATTGAGTTACGTCTAATGTGATTACGTCCCAGTAATAGTTGCGCTTGAGAGGAACGAATTAATATGAATTACGATGGATTTTGGATACGAAACACACTTTCCTGATTATCCTTTTAGAGCGCCGGGGAATCCCCCGCATATAAATACGGGTTAAGATATCGATACAACGTTATGCACTGTCTTCGGAGTAATTAAGGCGATTTATACACATGAAATTTTAGATGAACAAACTAACTTTGAATACAAATGTAATGTAGGAGACATTAATTATTGTGATAAGTGAGTTCTTGGATCGATCGAGAATAAGATGGACTTTAGGGATGAAACAATATTCACCTGGGAATTAATTATATTGATAATTGTTTAAAATTACAAATAAAGGAAAAAACTCGCTCAGTTCCGTTTTCGTTCGTATTTTCTTTTCCGAGGTAGCGGTAGTTAATACTTTGACTATAAATAAGTAAGTTTTATACTTTTACAATTAAGGAACAAGAATTATTCAAATAATAATTGCAAAAAAAAGGAAAAAGTTACGAACGTGAAAGCCTAAAGCTAAAAAATATGTACCTATCAATAAAATAGATAAATTCAATTGGTCCATCAGGCGAAAATATATTGTTGGGCAATTGGAAATTTGTTTGCCGTCCAAGTATAATTTCATTAAAAACATTAAGTCAGCGCTAGGAATATTAATTCGACGTTTTATTGAAAACGTGTGAGTGTGCGTGTGTGCTTGCGTGTGTGTGCTGTCTTCTTCTTTCGAATTTCAAATTACTGATGATAAACAGCAATAAGGCAATGTTCATAAGTAGGTTTTTATGTATCTATACTAATATTATACATGCGAAACTATCTCCCTCTGTCTGTTTGTCTGTTACTCTTTCCGGCCCGAACCACTGAACCGAAATTGATGAAATAATTCACCCATCAGTTCAGTGATTTAGCCGTGAAAGCGTGACAAAAAGACAGACCGAATTACTTACCCATAGTAATATTATACATAAACAATATATATATTTTGCTTATAGCTCCTTTGTTATATAATCTAATCTCAGCCATTTAAATTTGAGATATTCATTATCTATTTTAACATGAGTAAAAAGAAAAAAAAAACTATTCAAGATTTTTACTTTAAGAGACATTACAAACGAGTTTTACGTATAATTTACACCACACTACATGAGTTTAAAAGTAATCTGATAAAAGTAAAGTAAAAAAATACTCAAAGATTTGAAAAACATCCTCTTGATAATATTTCGTCTCGTTAAACTAAACATATGCCGTCAAAAGTAAATGGCGAGTAGCGTTTAAAATTCTAAACACCAGACGAATATGCATGAAAAAACCTTTGTAAACGTTGTAAGTGTTGACTTTTGAATACTTCAAATGTATTTTCATTGTTTAATTATACTTCAAAATTCACATTGGAATAGTACGGTTCATATTAGAGTCGAAATAATCTCAGTAACAGTTCGAAGTCTGGAAGTTTTTAGTGTGTACTACGAGTTACGGCAAGCACGTATAGCCGTTGGTACTTTGCACGAGAACTTTTCAGTCATGTTGGATTTGTCATTCCATATCATATGGGTACAGTCAGAGTAAGAAAATCTTCGTCTGTTTTCAAATTCATTCCTTTATCAAGTCGTAAACTCTCAGTACCTTTTGAAACTAAAGCGCTAAACAGATAACTGCATATAAAATTAAACCAACATTGTATGAAAACTTGGTTCAAAATAGTGTAACATCTTTGGACTACGTCTAGTGTCATATCCACATAAAAACTTTTTTATGGCCTAATTAGTCATTACAAGATTTAAATTATATTGCAGAAAATATGATATCTTAATTGTCAATTGTCAAAATCTTAATTTTCTGTCAGTTTTATATATTTTCTTTCCTTGTTGGATCACTGCGACAGCGACAAGCTGTGATTGTTATGAATGGCGGATATACTCGTTTTTAATAAAATAAAAAAGGTTTGTTTAAATTAATAAATTTTACCATAATTACTATTTTATTTACTATTTCCGTCCTATGATTTCACCCGCGTTCCCGAGAGATTTTATGTTTTCCCGGGATATAAAGTGTCCTATATGTTAATCCAGTACATATTCTATCTGTGTACCAAATTTTATCCAAAACCGTTCAGTAATTTTTACGTGAAAAAGTAACAAACATCCATCCATACCTCAAAGAAATCAGCCAGATCCATACACACAAACTTTCGCGTTTATAATATTAGTAGGAAGTAGGATTACTACTATGCACTCTCTTTTATAAGAGACAAGACAATGTCCTAATATCCGATGTTACACGAGCATTCACGAAGGACTATGAGGTTTCGTGAAAAGTTGGTAAAAATCTCTTATTATTATAGCTTTTAAACGCTATTTTACTCTTTGCTAGATGCGACTTATTATGACATTGCGTCGCAATACGTCAAACTCAATCGGTAAAGCAGATTATCGCTCATACTGAGCACACGTAAATAGATCTTAAGGTGACGAACCTTTTCTTACCCCGACTGTACATATGACAAAAGAGGAGATTGGTCTGACTGATACGAGTCAGTAACATTTGGGGCGATGTATACGGTTCCATAACAGGATCTCAGAAAGCGTTCATAATGCCTCTGTTGCCAAAGGTGGCAACAGGCTTGTGTGCGAAAGGTTATTAAACAATTAGTGAGTTTGTGATGGATAGAACACCTTGGGAATTAAACGATCACTACCCGGGTATTTATTTTCATCTTGAATATATGTAATTATAATAAAATTGAGATTTTTTTTTTATTGATTATTAAAACTATGAAGCTGAGATGGCCTAGTGGTTAGAACACGTATATCACAACCAATGATTGCGGGTTCAAATCCAGGCAAGCACCAATGAATTTTCATATGCTTAATTTGTATTTATAATTCATCTCGTGCTCGGCGATGAATGAAAACATCGTGAGGAAACCTGCACGTGTCTAATTTCAACGAAATTGTGCCACATCTGAATCCACCACCAAATCCATGATGGAATATGCTCCTAACCTTCTCCTCAAATGGACAAATGGAGAGGAGGCCTTGGCCCAGCAGCGACACACATACATGACCAAAAAAAAAAAAAGATCCGCTGAGTTTCTTTCGCCTGAGGTTCTTCTCCGGGTACTTACTTTTCGGGACCGGTGATAGTGTTTAATTTGACAATCAATTAATGCTTCTATATTGAATAAAGCAAGTTAGATTTTTACCGATTTAAACAAAAAAAGAACGAAGTTATCAATTCGGTTGTTGTTTTTTTTTTAAATACGTCTCATCGCCATCATTTATGAACCGATTTATTAAATTCTTGTCTTGTTTGAAAGGGATACTCCTCGTTTGGTTGTATTTAAGAAATACATGTATTTATATGAGCTCGAATTTAATTAAGATTATATATAAAATAAGATTTAGCTCAAATGATCGCAGGTATTTTTAAGGATAAAGTATAAATAGAGGCTTACGTTTGCTGTCTACACGCGACGGCTCCGTAGCGACATGCTTGACTCCGGCCTGGCTCGACATCTCCTTCCCGCTACAACTGATCAGTAACCATCTTAAATCATCTGGAAACAAAAAAAATTAACATTAACACAATAACATATCATTATACTTAAGTAAAAGTATCTACAATCTATTCCAAACGAAGAATTTATTTTTATGTTATAGGGGGGGCAGACGAGCAGGAGGCTCATCTGATGGATAGTGATTACCACCGCCCATGGTCATCTGCAACACCGGGGGTCTTGCAGGTGCGTTGGCGGCCTTTAAAGAGGCCTAAACCGGCCTTTTAAGAAGGAATAAAAATAAACAAACCTTAGTTTTTTTTTTATTTATTTATTTATTTATTATTAGGTCATTTATATTATGCACTACTACATTATATGAAATAAATAAAAATGAATATCATAGATTATTCGAGCTCTCGACTAATATTAATTCGATGTCAAATGTCGTTTATTTGGCTTTTGTCCTCTTGTTTTTGGAATAGTCTATATGTACATGGTCGAAAAAAGACCCGACAAGACGAGGTTTTAATATATCTTGGGATAGGCTAATATCCGGCTATGATGCACTTTTTTTTTTTAATTAATATACAACATCGACGGGCTCACAGTTTTTTTACATTTTACTTTTATAAATTGTGGCGTTATTTTATATTTTTACTGAACATCAGCAGATCTTCGCTGGACTTCGAGCTTGTCGTCTTCTTGGAAGACGTGGCACACAATGACATTTTTTTTTTTAAATAATATATAAATAATATATGATAATATATAATATATAAAAATACTGTATATAGTAGCTTTTTTTATCCTAATTACTGCAATCCAGCGGCCCCTGCTCCGTGCTCGATCAGAGAGAGTACAGCCTCGGCGACTCTGATGTCGCGTTTACGTATAGATGTCTTGAGGCTGTGCTCTAGGATGGTCAGCTATGATGGACTGTGATTGGGTGAATGGTTGTAGTACTAAGTAACAGTCGATAAATTGACCAATGCTGAGCGTTTTACTCCGTTAACTATATAGGTATATATGTTGATGCGTGTGGGTTTCCTAGAGATGATTTGATTTACCAATTACAAACTGTCGAGGACATTAAAATCATTGGTGTTTGGTCAGATTTTAAACTATGACAATTGGTTGAGATCTTCGTGTCTTTGATAGGCCATCTTATAATACAAAATCTAGCATGTTTAATTTAAAAAAATTCTAGAATTGGTTAGTCTAAATAATTACTATGAAATTAAAGATACTTAATGAATAAGAAAAGCCCAATCGAATCAAATTTTACTTGACATCTCACACGACTTAACCTCAATTGAGCATAAACCTAGTCTAGGTTTTTATTTTTATACATAAATCTATATACGTATATAAAAGCGAATTAATCACGAAATCTCTGAAACCATAACACCTGAAAACTTGAAATTTGGCAGGTAGGTTCCTCATAGGGTGTAGAAATCCGCTAAGGGGGTAAATGAGGGTTGGAAGTTTGTTTTATAAATTTCGCGCGGGTAAAGCCGCAGGTTCAGCTAGTAATTACATTTGTAGCCTTCGTGCTTTATATAAATAGAATTAAAATGATTGTAGATCCTTTTAAGACGGATCGTTCAATAAAACGCCTTAAACGGTGAAGTGTGTCAATGTCATCCATGATAACGTGATTATTGTTTTCTTATCGGTAATATTGACCAATTATACGCTTCGAACAAATACTAATTGTCCTTATAACATCCATCGTTTAATTTAGCCGAGGGCCGTTTTCTAGAACACGTGTAACTCATACGATACTCCAAGAGTTCAACATCAAAACCAGCTTCGTAGAATTTTCAAGTGCATAATTTATGTTTATAAATCATCTCGCGCATGGTTATGAAGGGTAACTTGAGGAAGCTTGTGTCGGATGAATATGTGCCAAATGTGTAACCGATTTGTATTAGAGTAGCGTGGTGGAATAACCTCTAAACCATATACTCAATAACGAAAGACATATACAGGTTGCAGTTTACCTTCTGTTATATTTCAGTAGCTTTATAAAATTATATCTAAATACTGCATTACATTAACAGCCTGTAAATTTCCCAGTGCTGGGCTAAACCCTTTTCTCCCATTGTGGAGAAATTTTGGAGCATATTCCACCGCGCTGCTCCAATGCGTGTTAGTGGAATACACATGTGGCAGAATTTCGTTAAAATTAGACACATGCCGGTTTCCTCACGATGTTTACCTTCACCGCCGAACACGAGATGAATTATAAACAAAAATTAAGCACATGAAAATTCAGTGGTACTTGCCTGTGTTTGAACCCGAAATCATCGGTTAAGATGCAAGCGTTCTGGGCCATCTCGGCTCATACTGTATATACCGTTTATTAAACCCAAAAGTACTTATTTAAAAAAATACTGTAAAAAAACTTTTAATCCGTTTATTTTGATGTACTGCAGAACTATCACTAATGAAATAACTCTTTTAATTTTTTTGTAGTGTAATGTTAGGTGTCATGGGACATATCCTGGACCCAGCTTAGAAACAGGGAGAGGAAAATCTAGAAGATTTAAATACAGGGATAACCGATAGGAACTAAGTTTGCTTTCGCAATATATTATGTATTAAATGAAATAAATTAACAATGTATAAATTAAAATTAAATAATTAAATTCAAACGAGGAACAAATTTGTTATTAAAATAAATCCCGTTCGAATTAAAACCATATAAAAAAGGAAAGAGTAGGAGGCAGCTATACGCTCTACTGTAAGCAACGTAAACGTTTTATAAAAAAACAGATAACCATTATAATTATGTAATATGTTGTGGCCTTCGACTAAAACGCGATCATATAAAAAAAAAAACAATTTCACATAGTAAACTATTAAAACGTTTACGAGTCAATATTTATGAATTGAAGTATTTTAATTCGATGATTGAGGTTTGAGATTGAAACTAAAATCATGTTTTGTTACACACGTATATAGATATATTACTATGCGAACTGTGTCTTCGGTTTTTTTTTTAAATATATCACGTTCTAGTTGAACTACATAAATAATATAATTATTTCGTTTATCTACTTTTTATATAACGAAGTTCGTTTACGTTGCTTAAAGTTTGATTACAGGGAGTGTACAGCTCCCTCTTACTCTTTCTTATATACATATACATATATATATATATAACTTGAAATTCTCGGATTTTCTTTACTATAATATGCATGTATTATTCATACAAACCTTCCTCTTGAATCGCTCTGTTTATTGATGAACCGCGATAAAATCAGTTTCGTAGTTTAAAAAATCTAAGCGTACAGATTGCGAGAAACGACTTTATTTTAAACTATGTAGAGATTTCGTTCGAATCTGTTGTAAACATACAAACACACATACAAACATACAGTAACTAAATGTTCTAAACGAGCATGAACGAATTAAAAAAAAAAAAAAGGTGTTTCTTCGGCGTAATCAAACATAGTTTCGAATGCATGGACATAATTAGTTACATTTAAATAATAATGATCTTGGTTGCCTGGAAGAGACCGCTACGTAGCGATAAGGTCGCCAAAATTGTACGCCTCTTTTATTTAAGGCTGTATCCATGGTCTATTCATTTATTTCCTCTCTGTGGTGAACAATAAAGTATAAAGTAAATCTTTTTCACCGCTTCTTGACAATTCAGACATTTAGACAAACATTCAGAATTTGTAATAAAATAAAATTTGTTAAATATAAGGTATGAAGTTGTCTATTACGAGTAACGTGACACTTAACTGGTTTAACGAGCAACTCGTGTAGTTTTCAAGTAGCCCTGTGCGCGCGGGTCATTAAAATTTTACTCTCATCGTTTTTAGGGTTCAGTACCCAAAGGGTAATCCGGGACCCCGTCATTAAGACTCCAATGTCCGTCTGTATCGAATGAGCCGTGATAGTTAGAAAGTCGAAAATTTTCACAGTTAATATATATCTGTTGCCGCTATTACAACTAATACTAAATAACAGCACAAAATTATTATACAACAATCAAGTGATATTTTTGCTCGATATTGAAAACGGCAACAGGTAGACGCTTGAAAAATCACAGAATATTGAGTTATTTCATTCACTTTAAAAATAAATAATGAAATTGAAATAATATTAATATTTAAATGAGGCTCCTATATATTAGTTTTTATAGATAATGGTACGGAATCAATCGTGCGCGAATCCGAATCACACAAGTTTTCAGGGTTCCGTAGCCATATGGCAAAAAACGGAACCCTTATAGATTCATGTCTGTCTGTCTGTCAGTCCGTGTGCCACAGCCACATTTTTCCGAAACTATAAGAACTATACTGTTGAAACTTGGTAAGTAGATGTATTCTGTGAACCGCATTAGGATTTTCACACAAAAATAGAACACAAATAATAAATTTTCGCGGTTCCCCATACTTAGAACTGAAACTCAAAAAAATTTTCTCATCACACCCATACGTGTATCTACGGATAGGTCTTCAAAATGATATTGCGGTTTCTAGTATCATTTTTTTCTAAACTGAATAGTTTGCGCGAGAGACACTACAAAGTACAAAGTGGTAAAATGTCTCCCGTCCCCCCTTTAACTTCTAAAATAAGAGAATGATAAAACTAAAAAAAACATATGATGTACATTACCATGCCAACTTCCACCGAAAATTGGTTTGAACTAAATCTAGTAAGTAGTCATTTTTAATACGTCATAAATCGTAAATTACCTTTATAAATTGCAATTTACCTTTCATTCAATCAACTCAAATATAAAAATAAAAAAAATAATTTTATAAACATAAACCTTGTTACTTGTTGCTACGGAACACTTCATGGGCGAGTCCGACTCGCATTTGCCCGCTTTTTTTAAAAGTATGACTTCAAAAACTAAATTCTTGTGTACACACATACATTTAAACAATCAGATTTTTGTTTATAAAACGATTTTCATAAATCACTTATTTTTTAGCGTTAAGTCCAAGGTTGTACTTATAATTCTAGTCGAATCAAATCAAAATCAATTTATTCAAGTAAACTTCACAATGAAGCGTTTTTGAATCGTCGATATATAAATACTACCAATTCTTAATTGTCACCTTCATTTTAGAAGATGATTTGTTATTGTTGTATTTTTGGTACAATATATTTTATACTGCAATCCGTAGCCACAGCTCCCTCTTTTGTGGTAAACAGGAAGCAGGTATAAGTACGTATACCTTACTGTATATTTCATTGAATCTAAATAAAACTTTAATAAAAGCGTATCGTTTTCCAAGACATTCTGCTATATAATGGCCCAGTGGTTAGAACGCGTGCATCTTAACCGATGATTTCGGGTTCAAACCCAGACAAGCACCACTGAATTTTCATGTGCTCAATTGGTGTTTATAGTTCATCTCGTGCTCGGCGAAGAAGTAAAACATCGTGAGGAAACCTGCATGTGTCTAATTTCAACGAAATTCTGCCACATGTGTATTCCACCAACCCGCATTGGAGGAGCGTGGTGGAATATGCCACAAACAAGGGAGAGGAGGCCTTAGCCCAGCAGTGGAAAATTTACAGGCTGTTATTTTAATGTAAATATGTAACACCTGCACATTATTTTATATTTATATATTCTTTATTGCATTTCAAACACTTCAAATTGTATAAAGGTTTCAAAAGTTGCATTAGTTCTAAAATGTGGATTTATCGCTAAGGTAGCGATGTCGTCTAGGCAACCTATGGGCAGAGGTCTCCATTTAAAGGACTCTAGCTTGGAATACGCGTCAAGCACTGTCATCAAAAGTATAGGTTTAAAAGGAATATTAGTAACATTTCGTTTTACTTCAGGTTTGAAATTAACAAGACATTCCTAATATTCGTCTTATAGCCTCCATTCTATTGGCATATATTTATATTGAACGGAAGTATTAAATCGCCCGGAATGTACAAGGTTTCTGGAGCCCGTATGCCAATAAGCTATTAACATTTTTAAATTAATAAATTATCCTTATAAGATAAAAGTAGCAAAGGAACAAATTATTCATCCAAGGTGACTTTTTTTTTAACCTAACCTACGTCGTATGCTGAATATAAATATACTAAGTATTGTATTTTCACGATCGAATATGTGATGAGTGGATCAGTTAAAACTTACGCAGACGGACTCGCACGAATTTAAACCTTTCATAATAAATAGCAATTGACGTAATTTATGAGATTAACGCGTTAAAACAAACAGACAGACAATTCAGTTATATATAATCTTTGTCTAGATTGTGAATGATAAGTTATGTTTAAACAAAGGCTAATTGTTTAAACCTTTTAAATACTTGAATTCTGAATTCCTGGAACGTTATTATCATATGTCGATGACGATTATCATGTTCAAGGACCCATTAGAGATGCGGCCTCTAGTACCAATTTAGATCCATTATAGATTAAGAGGAAAATAATTAAAAAAGTGCAAATTCGTTCTATCAAACAGTTCTTAAACGCACCATTGCTGAGCAATGCCCCTGGTCTGTTAAGGAAGTCACGAAGCATTACATTTTTTTTTAATAAATAAGTAGTTTGGCGGACTATTAATGAACTACTTGATGGGTAGTGGTCACCACTTCTGGTCATTGGTAATAAGTTGTTATGACCCTTATTTTTAATTTCAAATACAATCCCGGTAGACATATATGACTCCACTCTATCTGATGGCAAGTAGTGGAGTCCAAACGCAAAGACGGCCAGTACAGTCAGAGAGAATTAATTGCACTAGTCGCCCTCGCTATGCCGGCCCGCAAGATACTTCTTCACGCCTCGTTTGAGGAACCCAGGTTATAAAAGGAGGAGAACACGTGTGCTGGTGGAGAATTCCATTTTGGTGGTGCGACAAAGAAAAGAGTTCCCAAATTTCTTCGTGCGCGATGGAATCGATGTCACAGACAGACGAAGACATCGCGAGCCAGTACGCATAGACTGGTGCATGTAAGTACACTGGCTTACCCTTCAAACGAGAACACATCAATACGAAGTATTGCTATTTGGGGGTAGAATATATGAACCAACTTTACACGCATAGCCGTACAACAGGCTTAAAATATCCCACTGCTGGGCTTTGGCCTCATATCCTTTTTGAGAAGAACGCTTGGTACTTTTTAGACACGCTTCTCCAATGCAAGCTGAAGAATACGTATTTGGAAGATATAATTCTGACACACGTAGGTTTCCTCACGATGTTTTCCTTCACACACACGAAATAAATTATTACGATACTAAATATTTTAAAACTTTTTTTTTATTATATATCTTGAAGGGTCTAGTAAAGGCACACATACCTAAAGCAGACAAGGCGAAGGGATTCTTAAACTTCATGGTGATATATTCCAACACTTGCACAGATTAAAATCTACGTTTGTAGCTATCGTTCTAGAAGACGGAGATTTAGTGTTAGGTCATGTTAAACTAGGGCTATCAGCAATCCGATGGCGTCTTGGATTTAAGGCGACATAACCCTTCATCAACTCCGAGGCTATCCTCAGATACTGTTAGACATTTAAATTACGTCACTTTATACTTTGATTGTGGCATTTTTAACTTGAAGAAATGTAAATTATTAACAAAACTATTGTATTTATGTTTAATGAAATCACTCCTAGATACTTGGTTTTATATTGACTTAACATACCTATATATATATAATAACTTTGAGTATTGTCGGTCTAACTAGAACAAAACACTTATTTTTTAATTAGTTATTGGACGGTAAAGCACCAACTTTATTTATTTACATTTAAAAAAATAAATCTGGCTCATGCAAAGTCATGTGATACATTCTAAATCTATTTTGTAAAATCCTGTCAGTTTTGTTTAATAAAAGAACTCAGGGAATTTCCCAAATTTTCCGCCAATCTGGCAACCCTGCGTTAAACGTTAACCGAGTCAATGTCATAGAGGATAAATGTAGTATGTATGACGTCATATGTTCGTAGAGAAGTTGAGCTTTTGTGAGTGGGGATTACATAATCTTTTTTCAAGTTCTACAAAGCACGTAAAAGCCTAGCGGATTTGGCCAATCATATTACTTAAGGATACCAGGAGTTGATATAATTCATTAAAATTGAACTCCATCACTGTCTAGTCTAGCTTACAAGGCCCGCAGATCTCGTAGTCTTGGGACCAAACCAATAGTTGGACCAAAAAAATTGGACGTTGCCGAGATTATTTTTGTAGCTGATGAGTAATTTGACAGGTGTAATACTAGCAATTCGCAAATTACGTAAAGCCGTTGGTCTTTCTGGTCGTATCGGATTTGCCTTCTTATTGGATTATGAGAGTCAGGGACCAAGGTAGATAGAATTTGGGCACACACTTTTGCACTACAATATGTTTAGTCTACCTTGAGCACGATTTAGGCAGTAGGAAGTAACACGTCTATAGTTGTGGTAGGTTTTACTTTACCTATTGATAAGTATTATAAGGATTGAAGGAATTTGAATACAAAAATTATCTCGTTATCTCTTAACCCAAGTATCATATACACAAAGAAGACATAAGAAAACTTAGTTAATACTAGTAAAGAAATTTATACATAAAATAAATGAGTCACTACAGATTTAAAAACCGTTATCTAGTTATTAAATAGTTTAATCGGTAAAACAGCGTTATCGATTAATAAATAAGTATGATACATACTTATTTATTCTGGCTTTTATTTGATCATACTTATTAATAAAATATGGAGTATCATCAATAAAAACTAGTTTCGGTAGTAAAGTATATTTTTGTTCGTATATTGCTACGAAGTATATTTGCCATGCAAAGACAAAATAGTAGAAAGCATCGGCAGAGAGGGGGGGGGGGGGCGGGGCATTGGTTATGAAGGCATAAGAGAACCTCATCCCGTTTGTCGTAACTTCATACGTCGGTCAGTCAAGGCCAAGGTTACATTTAATTAAATTAAATCGTAAAACTAGCAAATTCTAGTTTCGGAAAATGAAAGTACCCTAATTTGACAGAACCGGCGCGAGAAACTCCATAGTTTTAACTTTTTCGTCTAATTTTGTATTCGTTTACAATTTTCAATGAAACGTTTCATCCTCAACGTGTGCTGTCATCCATGAACTCACTAACTGCACTGTAAGCTTTGACATACAAACGTTTATTTAAAATGTTTATACATTTAGCAAAACAATTTATACGCTTTCTGGGATCATGTTGAAACCCATATACATTGCGCTACAAAAGAGTTACTGACTCTATGCAGTCGAGTGAATGTTGTAATATTATGAGGGGACTCAAAATTCAAAATGGCCGGAATCAATCGCCATATTGAATTTAGGGGGGAATGATTGGTCTTAATTACTTAAGTCTCGTTCTAATAATTTAAAAAACTAGCGGGATGGTGTAATTGTATTACTTAGTTTATGATTGTTACCATTAGAACATCAATTTTGCTACCGAATTTATAAGACCTTTTTTATTAGTTTTAGGTAGGCGGACTCGCAGACGGCCACTTCAGTGGTGACAGTTATGATTTTTGAGAATTTCAATTTATTAACTTTGTGGAATCGATTCTCACACACGATTATGAAATATCAGAAAACCGACTTATTACTTGCCTACTACTTATTCAGGATTCTTTGACATAATCGATATGTACGATATATGACATAAAAAAAAAGTTAAAAGAGTATAATTTTGCCTTCAAAATTGAATTGTATTAATTTACCTTTTGGTGATCATACTTTTGGACCTCCCTATCTCTCATCCCTTTTGGGTACAAACGATTCTATTCTCGTATCATTCTGTACAATCCGGTACAAACCTAGTAAAGTCGAAAAGAACACAAAAAATTGAATTATTGTATATCTAGTTTTCAAGTGATGCTGTTGAAACCGGTCTAGCCAACCTCAACTGTCAATTCGAAAAAAGGCTCCGTCCACATAACTATGTTCGGCTTTATTTGAACGCTTGGCAACCCATAAACATATAACAATGACTATAAGGGTTTGCTTCTCAAAAACAATTGGGTGATGAACAGCAACGATTCGTTAAAAACATAAATATAGCAAAAGAAGACCGCATTAAAAGTTGGTTTTCAACGTTTCATGAGTTAGATACGCAGTGAGTTCTTAACGAATAGCACTGCAGTAGGGTCGCTTAGATCGCTTGGCACGATACTGATTGTGTAATATTAGAATATATGTATTTGCGTAAAACCCTTACTTATAGTATACACCATACGAAGTTCTGTAGCCTCTGTACAAAGCAATTAGTGTCATAGCACAAATTATCAACTTTTGAAATTAATAACTATTGTAATTTCTAACATTATAAGGGAGGTCATTTTAACTTAAATGTTTTTTTTTATCAACATAACGAATAAAAAAATTCTGCATATTTTTTTTATTAATCACAATAAAGTAGGAAGTTCAGTTAATTATTATATCAAATATTATTGTTAAGTTTACTTAAAAATCATTATTTTTTAAACAATTTTATTTCATAGTAAATGACGTCATACAAATCAATAACGTAGTATAATGTTTACGTTTACTTTCTGTCGTAATTACAAATACAAACAAAAAAACCCGTTTTTATTTTATATAATACAATATACATAAATGTAAAATTAATAATATAATTAGGAAATATATTTTTTAAGATAAATTTTCTAATCTTAATTGTCATTTTAAAGTCAATTTATCGTTAGTTATTGATATTACTATTCGGTCAGTCACCGTAACATGTCTGTCCGTCCTTGAAGGTACATTACTAATGCCCTAGTTCTCTGACCCAAAACACAGCCACTCCGTATTGATTCCGTCCTTCTACTATTATTTTAAACTTGGCACAAACACTTTCGCAATGAATTAAAAAAAAAAAAAAGTTTATAGACTGCGGAACTTTTTTGTACAGCCAAATTTTTTTTTTAAATCACTATTTTTTACACAAGTTTAACCGTCAGTAATGAAACAGAACTAAAGAGTTCGTAGATTGATAACGTTTATCTTAACGATAATATTATATAGATAATAAATACGATGAAATCTATATTCAATGTAGGATACACTTACTTACATAAAGTAAATATTATTTATGTATATTTATAAAACTAAGAACATACACACATTATTCAAAATTGTTCAATATAATGGGTATTTTGTTCCAGATCTCGACAGACTTTAAACTAAATAATTTTCTAAGTTTCTAAGCAATTCAATGCCGAAAATAATAAGTTATCGGTACGACTTTATGTAAACGGTACAATACACTGCGAGAGGATATCAACAATAATGATGAGTAATATTAAGAATCAGACACACTTGCGCGACCAAGCGAAGTTATCACGGCGCGAAATCATTTAATAAGGGCCGATGCACATCTAGTTAAGCACAGTAAACATTAATTATCACTGGTAATTAACGAACATAATTAAATACATTGGATTAAAGTTAAATAAAGTAAACGAACTATTTACTTTAAGTTACGAAGTGATCAGTTACAAGTTGCAAGCAGGAATGCGTGCGCAGGAGTATGCTTTACTTGGCGTGGTCTGAGTGATAGAACTATAAATTGTAAATTTGAACTGCACTTCACCGACATAGCATTAGGTTGCATATTGATAAACCATTCTATATTATGGATTCAATTTTATTTCGGCATATGCGGATTTTACCTCTACTTATCATAACTTTTAAGAATTGTATAATTTTTAAAAGGAGTTAATGTCTATAAGCATTTGCGACCACTTATCAGCTGACCAATTAGCTCGTTCGCCTATCTACACCATGATAAAACAATTATAGGTAATTTCGCATATAAATTTTTGACATTTCACGATCGTGTTCTACGGTGAGTTTAGAGTTTGTTGTTACAGAATAATCTACAGATACGTAACATTTACAGTACGATAGTCTAACCGTTTGAGTGGCAACTATTTACTTGGATTTGCATCATAGCACCTTTTGTTCTAATTTCTTAAATATCCAGAAAAAAAAGTATGTGTCATATTATTACAATTAATTGACTCATCTTCTTGTTTATAAATAAGAAGAAATGTTTGTATGTCTGATCTCTATGTTTCTAAACTATTCATCCGATTGTGATGAAACGGAGAGTTGGTTTGCTAACGCAGGTTAAGGCACTGACTCTAATTCTACCCGTAAAGCAGATTATCGCTTTACTGAGCACACAAAAATAGATCTTAAGGTGACGAACCTTTTCTAACGCAATATGTCATACTCAATCGGTAAAGCAGATTATCGCTCAGACTGAGCACACGAAAATTGACCTTAAGGTGACGAACCTTTTCTAGCTCAATATGTCATACGCAATCGGTAAAGCAGATTATCGCTCATACTGAGCACACGAAAATTGACCTTAAGGTGACGAACCTTTTCTAACTCAATATGTCATACTCAATCGGTAAAGCAGATTATCGCTCATACTGAGCACACGAAAATTGACCTTAAGGTGACGAACCTTTTCTAACTCAATATGTCATACTCAATCGGTAAAGCAGATTATCGCTCATACTGAGCACACGAAAATTAACCTTAAGGTGACGAACCTTTTCTAACTCAATATGTCATACTCAATCGGTAAAGCAGATTATCGCTCATACTGAGCACACGAAAATTGACCTTAAGGTGACGAACCTTTTCTAACTCAATATGTCATACTCAATCGGTAAAGCAGATTATCGCTCATACTGAGCACACGAAAATTGACCTTAAGGTGACGAACCTTTTCTAACTCAATATGTCATACTCAATCGGTAAAGCAGATTATCGCTCATACTGAGCACACGAAAATTGACCTTAAGGTGACGAACCTTTTCTAACTCAATATGTCATACTCAATCGGTAAAGCAGATTATCGCTCAGACTGAGCACACGAAAATAGACCTTAAGGTGACGAACCTTTTCTTACCCCGACAATACATATAATAATTATTCTTAACGAACGGAATATTTTTCAAAGAGAAGCTAAAGATGAAACCGCGCAGCACAGCTAGTATGATAAAGAAGTGAAGCTAACGACGTTGCCATATAGTTTGTCTTCGGAACAATATTGTTGAAAATACACATTAGGGATGGCCGTCTGCCAGATAAGTAATAGCTCAGATAGTTTTAGTCGATTTGCCTTTACAATTCCATCGATTATCGCTCTAATATGGTACAAGAAAACTTTATATGATAAAAGGTGATATATATAAGGAGGAGGAGAGGGTGTTCGTGATAACGATCAGGTCATTAGCTTGCGTAATCAATAAATTCAAATGTCATCGTTAAAAAACCTCGATAAATAACTTTTATCACTCGATAAAACAATATATAGACGATGATAAAGCGTAGAGCTGGTATAATTAAAAAACATTAACAGCTTGTAAAAGTACCACCAGTCAACCGCTAGGCTCTTTACTACTGTCTTTTAAAAGTTTTGGAGCTCATTCCACCACGCTCCTCCAATGCGGGTTAGAAGATACCGGAGACACGTGCGGCAGAATTTCATTGAAATTAGACACATGCCGGTTTTTTTTACACTTGTTCTAACCACTGGGCCAACTCGGCTATAAGGCACGGTATAATTTAATTCAATTTATTTACCATGAGTATATAACGTTATTGGTACAAAAAAGTAACTCATGTAACCCTGGCCATTAAATCTACATCACGGTCAGAAACTGGCGGAGAATACTCTGATTTTCATTTCATCAAACGCGGCTTAGCGTACGTGTCAGCGAAGCCACACAATATCTAAAGCCGGACCGAAATAAATACACCAATAGATGTTCAATACAATTCTTTGTAAGTGGAAATTGAGTTCACGCCTAATGTTGTACAGGTGACGCTGACGCTCAAAACGTTGACAGTTGGTTGATTCATACATACATAATAAAACTGTTATGCTGCTGCGGTTGTACGTTGGATATTATTTGAGAAGATTTACTACCAGTTTCGAGGCCAAGTTTTTCTTAAATTGCCTGTTATGCATTCAAAGAGACTCGACTATGTTTTATTTTAAGAAGTAGACAAGCAAATAACCTTGATTTTTGTTATGATTTTTCATTTAAGCGAATGGTCAAATAGGCCACCTGATGGTAAGTAGTCACCATCGCCCATAGACATGGACGTTGCAAGAAGTACAACAATACAAAGTTTTGCTATTTGGCGGTAGGATATGGGATGACTGGGTGGTACCTACTCAGATAGGCTTACACAAAGCCCTACTACCTACTGATACATCGGCTTCGACCATAGACATTGGCACTGTATGAAATATAAATCACATCTTACACCGTCAATGCGTTTTCAACGATGAGATTGTTGGTGTTTTAACGGAACAGACCGTTATACTACAATACAAGGTATCAGATATGTCTTTGAAAAATATCGTTGAGTTTCTTTCATCGGTTCTTCTAAGTTCAGGGTACTTTCTTTCTCGAAACGATGGCAGTTCTTCACTTTGACTATCAATAAGTAACTTTTCTATATTTAACTATTTAGATTGTAATTTGGCGACAGAAAAATTGGTGTTCAATGGTACCCCTTCAAACAAGAAATAAAGCTCTACCATCGAGTAAATGTATACATGTATAATACTACTAGGTCCATGAATATTTAATGTACGTATACCTATTTATAGTCCGGGGAATAAAGGCGATCCCAGATGATCATCGATGTTGATTAGCATACATGTTTTTTGTTCAAATTGGTCCGTTAAAATATGAGTACAACACTCGTGCGAAGCCTGGGCGGGTCACTATTCTACATTATATTTTCCATTTAACTTTAGTAAATTATGTTGATCATCTATACAAATTTTAGTCTGTCTGTTGCTCTTTCACTTGAAACCGAATTTGATGAGTTTGGCATAAAACAAGCTTGAACTCCGTTATACACTGAAGGACATAGGCTACTTTTTTATTGCTTAATATCTGACGAACAACCCCTAAAATGCGAGCGAAGTCGCGGTCGAGAATTCGTAATACGATTCTGTAAAAAAACGAATCTACACGAAAAAAGTAACAGGAATAAAATGAAGCAATTACGTAAATAAAAGAAGGTTTGTCAGGGTGATAAGAGAAAACGCGGCATTGGAAAAGAGCTCGTTGCTTATTCCGAAATAATTGTAGTCAAAGCTTAAAATTTTATTTTATTTTATGATATAGGTTGGAGGACGCAGGCAAATGTTACCAAATTTGAACTGATGATAAGTGGTCACACGAAATACATAACAAATGTTAATCAATAACAAACCTACATCGCCAATGCATCACGAACCTTGGACCCAAGTCATTATGCCTGTAATTAAACTATCTCACTAAACCTTCAATAAAAAATAAAACAAAGATTTGTCATCGGAATTCATCTCCGCTAGTGACAATAATGGTTTTTCTTCGCCCTGATCTGAATTTCGATTCAACGATGTAATGATGCACGAGATTACAGACACTGTAATTATTTTTAACTTTGGTCTGTTGATCTTGTGTCATCAGTACATTCACATACAATATAGATATATTACGCATATACAATGTCTAATGGAGGGACTATATTTAATTCATACTATGTAAAGCAGATGATACTAAACATATAGTATGGATACACGTGTATTCCAAGCGAAGGAACGAAGAGCACCACCGTATTTTCATGTCCAATGTCGACAATTTATGCGCTTGGCTATGTAGATAAACATAGCGAGGAGAACTGCATGTTTCGGTAATTCTGGCACAGGTGCCACCCATTCGACTGGAGCCGCGTGGTCTGAATAATATATCCCTTCAAGAGTAGGAGGTGTCTCGCTGTCTTAGCCTGGCAGTGGAACATTTAGAGGCTGCTACTATTTTTTAAAATACCGGCTCTCTCTCTTACTCTGATAATCCGATGGGAAGGCAACTGCGAGACGACCTAAAAGAGCATGAGAGTCTGTTGACTCTGCTTCGATTCTGCTGACTGAGCTTCGAACTTCCAGATTCCGCGCTGCTACTGAGAATTATTCGAAAGAAAAACCCAATAACATTTTTATAGGGCCGGTCAGGGATTTGATACCAGAACCTCGGGATAAACTGCCCGATATATAGCGAATAGACCAACGAGCAATCAATATTATTATTAAAAAAAATGCCTAAAATAGTAATAATTATATTATCACATGCAAGCCATGAAGCGGCGTAGTTAAATAAACTCCTAAACTTTTCTTGAAGAAGGGGGAGAGGAGGGTAACTTTTGTCTAGCAGCGTGACATTAACGGGCTACTCTCTATGTAAAACAAAACATTTATTTGTATATTCCACTGCACTAATGAGATTTCAAAGCACCGTGAATCAGGTGTCGACTACGGAATGATATCATCGTGACATCATTCTTTGCAGTACTGTAATAATAGATAGGGCTACCGAGAGGAACGTAGAAATATAATTAACTTAAAATAATTTTAAGTGTTATTTTATGTAAATGATATTTCTACATTCCTTTTGGTAACCCTATGTATTATAACAAAATTTTATCTATACTAATATTATAAACGCGAAAGTAACTCTGTTACCTCTTCACACTTAAAACGTTGAACCGATTTAGATAAAATTTGGTTTTATTTATTTATTTATTTAAGATCCACCAGTGATAATTACATTAATACAATATTGGGTAAAAAGAAATACAGTGTAGCTTAATTCTAAATGCATTATCTTTTAAGGCAGATACAGCATGCAAATATTAGGAAGTTTATAAATCATTTATTACATTATATTAAAAAAGTATTAACTTATTGGTAAAAATTATTAAAATCTCTATATATAAAAATTAGGTTACAGGTGGTTCATTATATTAAAAATTAGAAGATTACCTATATTTTGTTTATGTAAAAATTATTTATTTAATTTATCGCTGAACAAAAACTTATAACGAAATGTTTTGAGTGAGTCCCTAAAAGGGTCCAAATGTTTACAATTATCATTTAGAATTTTAGGTTTGGAGATGGTTTGGAGATAGTTTGGAGGTAGTTAGTTTGAGTCCCGGGGAAGGACATAGGCTACCTATTTTAATTCACCCCTCTAGGGCGTAAAATAGGGGGATGACCGTTTGGCGATGTTTCTGATGTATTTCGGTTACTACTCGATTTTACTAGTCTAGTCTACTATCGGGGAGAGGGCTGATTAACCTTACGTAGGATTAGCTTAGCTAGGATAGTCAATACGTGATCGATATTTTGTTTGATGACTATTTTCTGATATACTGAGACCTATAAATCTAGATCAACGATGTAATGTCCAAATTTGTTTGTAGGAAATATATTACTATGATTAAAAGAAACGAAAATAATGCCCATTGATAAGGGAGTGACTTGAAAAAACGTTTTCGAAAGGAGGGAGAAGGAGGCCGAGTGAGGGTTTTTGGTAACATACAACTTTTTATCTCAACTAATATTATAAGTGCGGTAAGTTATTTGTTTGTTACGATAGTTTCACATTGAAACTGCATTCGCGTTGTCAGATATACAGGAAAAAAAAAACAGAATTTACGTTACACGAAGCGGGCGAAGCTGCGGTCTGTAACTGTAATTCATAAATTGCTCAAAGGTCGTTCTTGTGCAACCTAGGCAAGTTTATTTAAATTTTACTTTTTGTGTTCAATATAGTTTTTTTTACACACCTGCTTATCAAGTAAAAGTATAATCTTTGGCTAATCGAGGGCAAGGAACGGGTAAAATAAATCAAAAATCTAAAGTATCAGTTAAATATGTAATCATTTAATTGTTGCATACTAAAAATAATTTTTAAACAATAAAAATAACCGACCAAGTGCGAGTCGGCCTATTTTCGTTCAGTTCCGTGATTAATATTGTTTCAATTTTATTATTTATTATTAAAGTAAAAATACAACTGAGTATTACCTGTTTCCATTATTGATATCAAGCGATAAAGGACAAAAAAAAAGTTTGTTATATGGGAACCCCCCTTTAATATTTATTTTATTTTGTTTTCAGTAGTTGTTGTTATAGTGGTAATAGAAATATATAATTTGTGAAAATTTCAACTGTCTAGCTATCGCGGTACTAGAGATACAGCCTGGTGACAGACAGATGGACGGACGGACAGCGAAGTACCGTTGTTACCCTTTGGGCGCGGAACCCTAATATATATTACTTTACAATAGCAATTAAATTAAACAAGGGTATTACATAAATAAAAAAAAGTACCATCTGATACCCATCGGATCTGATATACTCAGAATTTAGTATGTTATGCAATGCTGTGGTGCGAGAAAAGTTTAAAAGAGGCCAAACTGGTACCGAGCACATTCTCGTTCCACATTAAAAGTACATCTAAAAACATTTCTCGTGTTTTCCTCGGGAATTCTTATCTCGACATACACAGTAACAGCCTGTTAATTTCCCACAGCTGGGCTAAGGCCTCCTCTCTCTTTAAGGAGAAGGTTTGGAACATATTCCACTACGCTGCACCGATGCGGGTTGGTGGATTCAGATGTGGCAGAATTTTGTTGAAATTAGACACATGCAGGTTTCCTCACGATGTCTTCACCGCCGAGCACGAGATTAATTATAAACACAAATTAAGCATATGAAAATTCAGTAGTTGCCTGGGTTTGAAGCCGCAATCATCGGCTAAGATGCACGCGTTCTAACCACTGAGCCATCTCAGCTCCTCTATTTCGCTCGGGTCTGCTATTCTCGAGATAAGTATCTTATAATTAAGTCGGATTAGCTGATAAGCAATTATCACGGCAAGATTAATTAAAATCCCTTGTTTTTAACATCATTTTTGCCTACTTAATTCCATGCACTAAAGAGTACTGAGTGTCTAGTCATTTCTTCTTGATAGAGAATATATCAAACATTCTAAATCAGCAGCCATACATTAAATTTTCTATAATAAAATACCACAGTTATTTATAGCTTGGTCTGTTCAAAAATTTAATGCTGATGTCATATAAACGGCGATAAATAAGGCGTACCTAATACAAGGTTGAGTTTAAGATAAAAAAGCGTGGACTTAGTATTTTTTTTTTTATAGCTTTGGTTGGCGGACGTGCAAATGGGCCACCTGCTGGTAAGTGGCCACCACCGCCCATAGACAAACGGGCTGTAAGAAATATTAACCATTCCTTACATCACCTATGCGCCACCTACCATGGGAACTAAGATGTTATGTCCCTTGTGTCTGTAATTACACTGGTATAGTATTTATTGATTTATTGGATATATAAAAATTTAATTGAATATATACTTAATGAGTGACTTGCCGGTTATTCTAGGTAGAATATAGTTTTCGAACCGGTGCATATAGTTTTCGAAACGGCTTTGCATTTAATTCAACACTAAAACATTCAAATTCAAAAATTCTTTTATGAGCCTACTTGAACAAAGAATATTTCGATTCTGATTTTTCGAAATGTTTGACGGATGTACAATCGACGAGGAACTGATATAATACGACAAAATTTAAATGTAGCATCGACAATTAAAAAAAAAAAAAAAACAATCAATCGTCAATTTGGGGAATGTGTTTGGTTATATGACATTATTACGTTTGCTTAAAGTTTATTTTCGCATAACAAATAGATAAATGAAGATTTCGAAGTCACTTAATTTTGGTTTTACGAATTTTGCTGATTTTAGTTGTGTCGAACTATACGTAGTTATACGAGGTTACTTACGATTTTAACCCACTAAAAACATTTGTACAGCCGTCTTCGGCACTATTCGGAGAGGCTGAACTATCTCACGCTGTGCAATGTTTGTATCTGAGCGGATTGCGCCTCAGGGGGCGAAAGAATGACCACGGAAGCGTCCTCATTCCCTAATCCTTGCTAATGCGTACGGCAGCGCGAGACCATCCTATCGACCTCCTAAAAGCTAGCCACTACACCAACGAGGTCATTGCTAGGAGTAATTAGCAAGAGTTCTTCATCATCGTTTATTCATTGCCTGAATAAACCTGGGAAACAAAAGACTAAGAAAAGTACCGATGACGTAATTAAATTTATGACATCAGCGTCTAGGATTTAATTCTATATAATCAAACTTCTAAACTGCTAATGACACGCGATTATTGATACAGCGTTGAAAATTATCACAAAAGTTCACAAAAGACTTAGCGCCAGTTTTCGATAAACTAAATACTGAAAGGTCATTGGTTACCGATTGCGTCACCTGCTGTCGTCGACCAATAACCATTCAAATCATAGCCAAGTTCGTTAATTTTCATTAGTGCACCATGAAATGATTAGTACTGCCTTTTTCAAATAGAGAATATTTTCTTAGTGATATCTTGCTGATCAATTTCGGTCATGTTGGTGGTCATCATAAGGAACAGAAGTTAATATTATAGAGGTAATGTGATATCTCATTCTTCTCAGAATATACTATATTGCTCCCTATTCCCTAACTCATAATTCGATGGTAAGGCGATCCAGATTATTCAAGGGCAGGACCAACAGTATTACGAGCATTTCATGTGAACACTGTCAATCTTCAAAATCTTCAATCTTCTTAAAAAAATACAGTGTTACTGTTTTGCAGTAGAATATATGTTAAGCACCCATTCAGCATATATTCTACCCAGATGGGTACTCAAAGATCAACCAACGTGTGAAAGTGTATGATCTATGTTTAGATGGTTAAATATTATCAATATTTGATGTATATCTACAAGTATGTATATCTGTAGTAGTTATATTGGCTTCTTTGACATAGTGCTGCTCGAAGTCCTAACAGGAGAAGTAACAGCCTGTTTATGACCACCATCACTGCTCGAAGTTTAAGACCTTTGATCAACACACTTCTCTAATGTTACTATACACAAGGGGCTCATAATTCATATAATGCAATGGCAATGACAAAGGTTTTTTTAAAGTAAAACTGTTTATAGAACTATGTCAGTTTCATAAAACAAATTTTAATACAATTTTGTCATTGTTTCAAATTAACCGTTATTTGATTCCCAAATCTAATACACTTGTAAATCTTATATATTATGAACTATTTCTTTTAAATTATAGAAAATGTAACAGGCACAAGGGATGAAACATCTTAGTTCCCAACGCTGGTGGTGCATTGGCGATGTAAGCAATGGTTAATATTTCCTAATACACTAATGTCAATGGCCAGTTGTGACCACTTACCATCATGTGACTGGTAATTGCTCATCCGCCTACCTATACCATAAAAAATGAGCCACCATGTAAAGTATTGTATTTTATCAAATAAATTATTTTTATTGTTATCATATCTTTTAGATATAATTTATCTATAAAAGAACAAATGGACTCTATCGTAAATGATATTTTTTTAATTATTATTATGTTTACCTGTACAATTTGTGTTATACATTTATTCATGATTTTTACTCATAATATGTATTTTTAAAAGGTAAAAATAGCTATTTCCTTGATGGGCTAAGTAATTTCATTAATTAAAGATGTTATAAGATGTTATAATATTAATTAAAGACATTAATTAAAGACGTACAAATAAAATTATTGTTTAATATTACTTTTTTTTTTTTTGATGTATTAATATAGTCATTTTAAACAAACAATTATTAATAATTTAATGAATTGAATGTCACTTAATTGCCATCAAATAAAATGAAATGGGTAAAAAATAATTATTCAAAAATATGTTAATATTCCACATTTATCAAAACAGCATGACAAGCGTTATGTATAACTCGAGATTTTGGTTAAAATTGTTTTCTGAAACGTAAATACAAAATGCGTAAAAAAACCTTGAAATAAACTGGTTTCTCACTAGCTCAGTTATTGCAATTATCAATAATTATACAGTAAATACTGTACTAAAATTATGAACGTGAGCGCCTTATGTGACTTTAAAAAATTTATATTAATAATATACCGCGCTTCGCTTCCGACACATTTATTCTTATAAGACAATGTTTAATAACAAAAAAATGCGTAATACTTACGTAAGACACCGTAAATAACAATTCAGATCTTTATATCACAGACGAAATCTGATTTTGTATGTGTTGCATACGAATTTATTTCAGTCTCAAAATTATACGTACAGCACTACACTTAGAATTTTATCGAACTGCGCCAATATGTTTATACTTGACAACTTTTAATTTGTGTTCATTTTAACAATAATTGATTTAATTTAGAAAGAAACCCGCGAGAATGAAGCACCATTTTGAAAGATTGAGGAAAGATCGACTATTCGACAGACCGTCAAGGTTTTTTGCAATTGTCAGCCTTTACGTCATTGCGACATCTTCTTTTTTTTTTAAATGCTTGACATGGACTCGTGTGGTTTAATCTATAAAAACTAATGTTTTATAAAATAAATAATTTTGGTGTGTTATCTTAAGAAAAGAATAATAAATGTATAATTAAATTTTATTTGTAGAAAGGTAAAAAATAAAATACACAAAATTGTTATTTGTTGATACTGTTATCGTATTAAAATATTTGTTGAAAAAGCTACATATATAAATTATTTTATTATTGTTGTATTTTTTAATTTAACAAAGTATATCACATTCAGTAATACTTAGTAGTAAAAGAATATTACCAAAAAGAGTTCTACTACCCAGCCATAGACTGCCTTTAATTCTTTTCATAAAGTTATTTGTCTTAAAAAAATACTTTTAATAGCTACGTGTATACTTCAGTTTCATTACCATCGTTGATATTACTAATTTTTCTCCACGAATCGTACTCTGGCTTTAAACCGTTCTTTCCTAGATAATAAGGAAAAACTTTGTCCGTTGACAGATAAAATATACCTTGATTTGTGACATTGACGTTTTCGCCCATGACGTTTGTCGATAAAGGAACTATGTTGTAGCACGCAGAGTCTCTCGCTTCTTGAATACTATTACATTTAATACCTATAAATTTCTTCGGATTCCTCATAGCTGATACCCAAAGACTTAATACCCTAAAATGGCTACATGTTGCAGTACAAGGATATACGTTCAAGTCTGTCGGTTGAAATTCCCCCCCATTTACATAGAAATCAACATGCCCCATCCTAGCACTCATTCCGTATCCATCGATATTCGTGTGTACAACTTGAACGAAGTCCGCATTCGATGCGTCTAGACGTTCTTGAGAGGAAAGAGTCCTGAAACAAGGTCCAGACGGTTCCAAAGCTGTTATCCTTGATATATTCTTTCCTGTCATTTGTTGGTAGTTTTTCGCTATGTAGCTGGCTGTTTGACCGCCGAGGCTAAAGCCTAGAAGCTCGGTGTTGGTTGGGTCTAATCCAGCTCGAGTTAATTCCACTAAAACCTCAGCTACGTGTTTGCCGACAGGACGCATTAGGCGTGAAGCTCTGTAACGGTAAAATAAATTTATGGTATTATTATTTATACATCGGTACAGCGGTAACCGTAACTAATTATTGAATAAAATGTGGTTCATAAGTGAAACCAAATATTACGTCCATTTCGAAAATATTGCAAACTAATAATCAAGTTTTACATAACAATGTAATCGTATGGGTAAAATTAAGAAGCAGTTGAAAGACTTCTGTGAGATTGTTATCATATAACCCTTAATGGACTCATGAACAAAATGTCAATCAGCTGTGATACTTTTGTATTTCATTTTAAATATTTATTATTTATTCATAAAAATATATATGTTTTTATGGTTCAGTCGATAAAAACTTTTGCCATTGCATCCTGATGTCTGTTTTTATTTAACATATTATTTTTTTTAAATATAAAATTAAATCTCAAAAACTTTACGTCGCTTGATTCACTATTAAATATCTGTTCCTCAATAAAATGAGCCAAATATTTTTAACTAAAGGACCTGTAAACTCCAACTTAAGTTATTGGAGGTTATTTCACCATGCTATTCCAATGCGGATGAAAACACAAGTGGCAGATTTTCATTCGACGTAATATGAAGGTTACCAAGATGTTTTCTAAACAAATTAAACACATGAAAAATCACAGGTTCTTTTCCGGCTATCAACGCGCGCTCTTTGGTTAAGATTGACATGTTCTATCTAACCATTTGGCCATCTCGGATTTTAAAGTAAATTAAAGTATTAATCATGCTTTTAACGTCATAAATAGAAAATCTATGATTTTTTTAAATCTTTAAATAAGCTTCCGCGTATAAATAAACCGTGCGACAGCTGTTGTTTGGCAAACGATGCAAAATGGATTCCAATGCAAATATAATTTGACATACCAACGGACGCGTCTAATATTATACTATTTTTATACTTTTTTTATATTCTGTTTGAATTTTTTTAAAATATTACTTCGGGCTTTTATGTTAGAAGTCACGTCGTATCTTCCATGAAATGATCTATTAACAACAATATATTGATAGACATTGATTGGTAGGGCTTTGTGCAAGCCTGTCTGGATAGTTACTCATCACAAATTTCGCCACCCAGCAATACTTAGTATTGTTGTGGGCCTGTTTGAAGTTTGAGTTTCCAAGCACGGGGCATCAGAATCATAACGGATAGTCAATATTTCCAAAGGCATAGCAATAATTCTAAGAAAATGTTAACCTCTTTTCTTAATTAGTGTCAAGTAAAATTTTTGTTTTTATTTTAAAGACATATTAATGTATGAGTATAGTGTTTAGTTTTTTTTGCTATAAATGTATAATGTAAACGCCTGTAATGGTGTATCACACTGTATCGAACCGATACGACTTGCGAACCTTCAAGAAAAGAGCGTACTCCTTCCTTAAAGGCCGGCAACACATCTGCAAGCCCCAGTGTTGCAGATGTTCATAGGCGGTGGTAGTCACTTGCCATCAGGTAAGCCTTCTGCTCGTTTGCCATCTATCATATAAAAAATATATAGACATTTTCGTCTGAGCGATGGTGACTATTTACCATTAAGCGCCTCATTTTCAATTCTGTTAATTTATTAGAAATAAATATATAGAGGAAGTCAACACAATTACAACAGCTGGTAGATACTAAGAACTTACAAATAGTAGTGAACCGTGGCGAAGCGCTGGTTGTCAATTAGGATCACGTTGTACCCCTTAGCTTCGTACTCATTAGCGAACATTCCGGATATCGGAAAACTTGTACTGTCCAAGTATCCGATTGCAACTACCATGGTTTTTCTGTAAAAAAAAAAACATTTTCATACATTTTAAATTAAAAATAAAATACGGATCACAACGAATATCATGAGGGGCATTATATATTATCTATTTATATATACGAATATAATAAAGCTAGACAGTATGTTTGTTTGTTTGAGCGTGCTAATTAGGATCTTTTTTTAATTTATTTATTGACAGAAAATAAAATAATCAACACTCACGCCCCCAGCTTACATGCAAGGATTACATGCGTTTACCCCATCCGTACGGGAGATATTGTTTTAATTAAACTTTTTAAATTGTTACCTTTAATACTATTCTTCTATAGATATTAAAATCCCTAGGGAGCGTATAGTGCCAAGTGCGCGTGCCATTAAAATTGTTATACTTTGGCAAATTTAAATACTCAACCAATACTATTTATCGATCGTATATCCACTGGGTCTATTTAAAAAAAGCTTTAGATAACTAAAGCTTTTTTGAGATGGTCCATTTATTGGTTAAAGTTATAGACTTGTAAAACAAAATTCAAGGATGTATACACATCATATAAACATCATATATTGTTGGTTACATCTTTAAAGACGTATCACTTTGTATGTTACCCAAGTCAGATATTAATTTTAAGTGCTTAGTGATATGTTGAAGGTGTAACTTTTCCAATAAATAAATAAAACGCAAGTGGAGATGGGCAGGTCACATGATAAGGGAAAAGACAGAAAAATGGACAAGGCTCTTAACAGGATGGTACCCCTGAGATGGTAAAAGATGCCGAGGTAGACAATATATGAGATGGGAGGACGATATTAAAACAGCAGCGGGTCCAATATGGTCTCGCAAAGCAAAATATAGGTATGAATGAAAATCTTTAGAGGAGGTCTTTGTCGGATGACAAGCTGTAGGAGACCAACGACCGTGAACCGATATTTTACTACAAAGTTTAAGGCAAAAATGAAAAATGTGTTTTATAATCTATTTGTATAAACCATAACAGCAATAAAGGCTTTATTATTACGAGTATATAGACTAATATCAAGTACAACTCATGATGGCGGAGTTAAGCCGTGGGTGCAACTGCACGGAGCTGGTTGTGTAAATAATATGATGTCACAGAATGATGAGTAATTGTTTATGTGTTTACCGTTGATAACGGTTTCGATAAAATGTTTGTGTTTTATCTTGTATCAATCGATTTTTGAATACACGTGTCGAAATATTATAATTTATCGACGACTTAGGACTTTGTGCAAGTATGTGTAGGTACTCGAATATTAGACGCTATATCCCTAATAGGGTATGTGTGATTTAAGATCTTAGCTCCCAAGTTTGGGGGCGCATAGCCGATGTAAGGAATGGTTAATATTCGTAAGTGTCTATTTGCGCTGGTGATCATGTATTCGTCCGTCTATCTGTTTAGATATATATAAAAAAAAATGTAAGTATCGTCCCTTATATGGCTAAGGTTTTCCCTTTTATTTAAAAGGTTAGTCTGCCCCAATACACATACAGGATTTACAAAGGAAGCTGTAATAGACACAAATCAAAATTATTCAAGTTTAATGGATTTTAATCCAATAATCCGTTGTTTAGATTCACGTGTACAGCTACACTATGATTTAAATTCATCTTGCGCTTGGAGATATCAAAAACCAGTGATGACAGGGCCGGATCTACCATATGGCTTTTTGGGCTTCAGCCCAGGGCCCCGTGGATTCAAGGGGCGCCCAGTTAAGTCAAGTCAAACTCAAAAATAGACGAATTTTACTTTATTAAATTAAACAGTTCGTATGGTTTGCAGCCCTGCGAGTCTTGCAAATAATTGAACCCATTCAAGTAATTTAATTCAAGTCTACGTTCAGATATGTCTTAGGTGGGCCCCTAAGTAGTGTTAGCCCAGAGCTACCTAAGCTTACGGTCCGGCCCTGAGTGATGACACCTTTTTTCAGAATTTCAGAAAGTCCACGGTAAGTTCCACACAAAAAGCGAAACTGAAATGTGCGACGTACGAGTAGTTTTAAAACCACATTTCGCTCATTTTAAAGTTCTATCGTTAAGAACTTGTTTAACAAAGGTCAGTTTGAAGACAAACTTTATACTGAATAAAAGTTTAAATTCATGACGAAGTCCACCTGACCGAGTTTTGGCTACGATGGCCAATCTCAATTTTAACTATGCTGGATATATATCTATGCATATCTATACTTATCTCTTATCTATATAAAATAACATGTCCTGACTGATTGATCCATCATTGCCGAGAGTAAACTATTAAAGTTAGGGCCATGAAATTTGGTGAGCAGGATCTTTCTATTGAGTAGCCCACTAAGGAAATAATTTTGGAAATTCTACTCCTAAGGGGTTGAAATAGAGGTTGAATGTTTGTATGGAAGTAAGTCATTTTTTAAGTTAGAAACATGAAACTTTATTTTCTCATCGTAAACTCGTATTATTATATAATTTGGTAGTTTACAATCTGTCAAACTTTATTATAAACTAATGGTCCTTATAATTTGAACAAACATCCAAAAAGAGGCCCAGAAAGAGAATCTGAGTGAACAGACAAGCCAGAAAAGAGCTCTCTGGCGCATACGTACAAGGACACCTGTCCCCAGCTGAACGGGGAATAGGGTTTGGACAAAGGAGAAGGAGGTCCTTACAATTTGAAATTTATAGTCTTTAATGTGTGTCACCGAGTGCATTAACCTGCATTGTAACTGGTCAGATTTGGGCTTATTTGAGTGAGCGAGAAGAAATGAGTATTACGATGTGCCTGTAATGATGCACTTTGGTACATTACATTGAGAAAATAGTCCACTACAATGGAGCCATCGCTGAAAAAGCTAAACCGAACAAACGATCCAAATATTCGTCTCTAAATGATGTTTTTGTCCCATTTTCTGATGAAACACTGGGACCTTGGAGTACTAGTGCATACGTCTTCATTCAAAGTATAACACCTCGCCTTATTGCTTACACTGGTGGCAGGAGCCCTAGATAATTTTTCGCCTAAAGGATCGGAATTGAAATTCCACGAGGCCGTGATTTGTATAGTAACTGTTGTTAATTGTTATTTGTATATAGTTTGGACCCTAATGTCAATAATTTAATATTAATAAAGATTTTATTCTAGTAAATGGAATAAAATAAGGTTGAAATGAAATAACATGAATATTTTATAAATGTTTTTACCTACGCAAGTCTATCCTTGGATCTGTAGCGATGTTTTTCGCGTCCCAATAATTATAGGATTTCCTCGACCGCCCCTTACCCTGGACCACGAAGAAGAGGTACTTCAGCTGACTCCTGGGGATTGAGGCTGGTTTCGTGGACCCTGAACCTGAAATAATATTTTTTGTGTAGTTTGAAATGTCAGAGAGTGATACGCGACACCGTTTATGTCGGTTTTCAATATTTTACAAGTGATATACGAAGTGAGCCGAGATGGCTCAGTGGGTGGAACGCGTGCCTCTTAACCGATGATTGCGGGTTCAAACCCAAGCAAGCACCACTGAATTTTCATGTGCTTAATTTGTGTTTATGACTCATCTCGTGCTCGGCGGTTAAGGAAAACATCGCGAGGAAACCTGCATGTGTCTAAGTCAAAGTCAAAGTCAAAGTCAAAAATCTTTATTCAATATAGAAGTGTTTACACTTGCTTATTGATTGTCAAAAATCTACCACCGGTTCGGAATTTAGCACCTCGGACCTGAGAAGAACCGGCGAAAGAAACTCAGCGGGATATATTTCTTTTTTTTTTTTTAACCATTATTATGTACAATGATAATTATATTTTAGTTATTTGAAGCAGCCTGGAGGCGATCATTTCATTCCCAAGGTGTGCAGTCAACTAAAAAGTCATTAGTGTTGTAATATCCTTTAGCACACAAACGCTCTTTAACGATTCTTTTGAATTTTATAATTGAATAATTTTGAAAGTTTTCTGGGATCCTGTTGTAAAAATGTATACATTGCCCCAAAAAAGAGTTACTAACCCTGTGTAATCGGGTACTTGGAGTAACAAGTTTATTCTTGTTCCTAGTGTTAATAGAATGTACGTCACAATTTCTGGGAAAATCGTTTATGTTTTTGCGTACATACATAACATTATCAAAAACAAATTGAGAAGCGACAGTCATTATTTTAATTTCTTTAAATTTATCTCTTAACGAATCTTTTGGGCCCAGGTTATAAATTGCACGAATAGCCCTCTTCTGCAGTACAAAAATAGTATTAATGTCTAATTTCAACGAAATTCTGCCACATGTGTATTCCACCAACACGCATTGGAGTAGCGTGGTGGAATATGCTCCTTCCTAAAACCTTCTCCTCAAAGGGATGTGATAATTATTACAAGAACGTCAAATTCAATCTTGTCACGTCATAAGCCTAAAAAAATTGTCTACTTCACCTTCTCTCAAATGCGATGGATTTTCTGGCACAAGTTTTATGTTAATTGATTGATTATTCGCATTACAATAAAACCATCTCACATCTAGAAGTTAAATAAAATCGATGTCACATGTTTTCTTCGACATGATCTTTACACGATCGTGTTCTGCGGTGAGTTTCGAATTTGTTCTCCAGAATAGTTCTAAAGTTATGAAATATGATAGGATATTAGGCAATTTCATGATGTTAATGTTTGAGTACATAATGACATGTTTAAGCAACCCCGTGAATGTGATTGGCGGTAATACTTTGCGAATTATTTATTGCATTGTTTGAAAATAAAACAATTTAACCTAAGTACGTTCCAATGGCATGAGCAGTTAACTATGCTGCATTATTAAATACAAACAGTTCTAGATTAACATGTTTTTATTTATAATACCCAGCAACGCTTAGGTACCTATTTAATCTGTATTCAAAGTTTCCATATCAACTTTGCCGATATTTAAATCGAAATTTAGGTACGTATGTGTGTGTTCTAAAATAAATTCCCACGCGTACAAACTACGCTCTTAAATGAATATTATAATATATTATTTAAGTCTCGAACAACGATTTAATTTCAACTCAAGGTTGAAATTAAATTCATTGTTCATTTATCTTAAATTCTCATGCCATTGAAATATACAAAAATCATACGTCATAATTTTATATCAGTTTGTATAATTTATATCCTTAACCTTGAAAATTTTAGTAAAAGGATGTAATAAAAATTCCTTTGTTTTTTTTTTATGTTAATCGTTGTATTTTTGTCTTATTGAATTTGAAAAACCAAATAATTATAAAATCACAGACAATAAAATTTAAAACGAAGGTTTTATTGTTTTAACAAATGTTTTATTTTCGGCCGGCGTTTTTTTTAAATAAAAAATATTGAAATGAGCCGAGTTTGTCCAGTGATACCTAAAACCTTAACCTTCGATTGCAGGTTCAAAAACAGGCTGAACTTTTATGTGCTTAATTTATGTTTATAATTCATCTTCTGCTTCCGGAAACCTGCATGTGTTTAATTTCAATACAATTCTGCCACATGCCATTCCACCAACCCGCATTGGAACAGCGTGGTGGAATATGCTCCATACCTTCTCCTCAACGGGAGAGGAGGCCTTAGTGGGAAATTTATAGGCTGATTATGTTTATGTTTATGTTCTGCCACATGTGTTTCCACCAACCGGCATTGGAGTAGCATGGTGGAATAAGCTTTAAACCTTGTCCTGAAAGGGAGAGGATAGGATTGATTGTATTCAAAATGGATGTCAGGAGCAAAACATATATCAATATAAGCATAACACCTTTGTTCCTAAGATTGGTGGTACAATGACGATGTAGTTGGTGCTTAATACCTCATACAGCGCTTATAAGGGGTTTTCCAATAGGGACGCTTGAACTTTGACAGCTGATTGCGGCCATGTTGTTTGAGTGACAGCTGTCAAATGCAGTGTGTTATATTCATTCCGTCCTCCCAAACCACCATGGCAGGTTACAGTGACGAGCAGCACGTGCAAATCATAAAATTGTTTTATGAAAATGGGTCTTCAGTTCGAGCAACGTTCCGCGCACTTCACCCGTTTTACGGTCGCGATGATCGTCCTGCCGAGTCGACTATCCGTCGATTGGTGGACAAATTCGAGTCAACCGGGTCAGTTAACAAACAGCCGGTTCCCGTGCGTCAACGTAACGCGAGATCTGCCGAGAATATCGCCGCTGTGCGCGACAGTGTCGCACAGGAACTCGGCCTTTCGCAGACGACAACTTGGCGAATTTTGCGTTGTGACTTGAGCCTGCACCCGTACAAGATCCAGCTGACCCAAGAGCTCAAGGTTAATGACCATAGACAGCGCCGTGTGTTCGCTGACTGGGCATTAGAGCAGTTGGAAGTTGACGCCGATTTTGGCAAAAAAATCATCTTCAGCGACGAGGCGCATTTTTGGATGAATGGCTATGTCAACAAGCAAAATTGCCGTATTTGGGACGAGACCAATCCACACGAGGTTCACCAAGTGGCAATGCACCCGCAGAAAGTGACTGTTTGGTGCGGATTTTGGGCCGGAGGCGTGATTGGTCCGTATTTTTTCGAAAACGATAATGGTGTGGCCGTCACCGTCAATGGTGAGCGATACCGGTCGATGATAACCAACTTCTTTTGGCCTGAAATCGAGAATATGGATCTGGACAACATGTGGTTTCAACAGGACGGCGCTACGTGCCACACAGCACACGCTACGATGGAAGTTCTGCACGAGCAATTTCTGGACATGGTCATCTCGCGCGGAGGCGACGTGAACTGGCCACCGAGATCGTGCGATTTGACCCCGCTGGACTTTTTCTTGTGGGGTTTTCTTAAGTCGCAGGTCTATGCCAACAAGCCGCAAACCACCGATGCCCTCAAAGTCAACATACGCCACGCCATCGATCAAATACAGCCCGATTTGTGCACCAGAGTCATCGAAAATTGGACCTTTCGTGTGCGCGCCACCAACCGAAGCCGTGGCGGTCATTTGAATGATGTCATATTCCATACATAATGGGGTCGATAGACCTTCCAAATAAAAAAAAATTTCGCAAATATCTCTCCTACATGTTTTTTTTTTTGCATTTCAAAGATCAAGCGCCCTTAATGGAAAACCCTTTATCTATGGTGATCACTCACCATCAGGAGACACATTTTCAGATCATTTGTTATATATACGAAGAAAGAAAGAAAACAGTAGTATTGTTTATTATTATATTTTTTATGCATCCAGATTAAATTACGTCATATAGAGAACGACAGAAGGTTGTGTCTGCTGCATGAAAATAAATAGTGTGTCAGAAGCAGGACAAAAATTCATCGAAAAAGAACGTAATGAAATCCCTCATCGATATTTTTATTATAAAGTAACTACGAGTATGTCTGTCAGTCTATTACGCTTTAACGCCTAAACTACTGATTTTAAGGAAATTCAATATGAAGCAAGCTTGAACTGCAATGACGGACATAGGCTTTTTAATATCCAAAGTCTACGACCGCTCTGTCTTAACACGGAAGCTGAGGGCGAAAACTAGTTAATCATAATAATATATGATTGTTATATATACGTACTTACATTTGATAATAAGTGCATTTAATCAGTAGACAAAATGTCCTTCCGCAACCAACGTTGCCGTGTGAACGACGAACAAAAGTATTGGGTGTTGCGAGAACAGTTTTTTATGTTCCATTAGATTGAGAGAAATCACTTAAAGCGAATTCCGTAAACACATTTGCCATTCGTTATCATTTTTATAGAAATTTACTGAGCCAGTGCAGTAAGTAAGTAGACTGACGGACAGCTATTGACTCATTCACCACCGCTCATACTGGCGCCATAGCAAATATTGACCATTTTTTACATCGCGAATGCGCCTAGGCAACTAATATGTTTTGTGGTGACATATTATTTTCATCCTCATGATTGTTTTTTAACTTGACAAAATTTAGAAATAATTTCATTAACTTATAAAGCTCATTTATGTGTATCAAAAATAAAAAAGGACCTAAAACTGATCCTTGTGAAACTCTGATTTTTAGCACAGACTCGGGCAACCTAATACCGATTGAATCTTGTGTTTAGATGTAGGTATCAAGCAATGCGATAACGAGAGATTTTCCTTCAATACGATAGAAAAGTTTTCCTAAAAGTGATTCATACAACACTGACAACCAAGATACATAAACATCGTTATAACTACCTATACATTTCTGTAGTACTGTAGACGGATGTGTGCAAATAGGTTTATTTTTTTTTAATTTCCCTAGGCAAAGTCGCGACGCCTAGTATTAGCTCAAATATATTATTTTGAATAATTTAATAAGTGGACGAGCAAAACGCAATGTAATAACAGTTAATTCACAAGGAGTGTCGAAACTCTTGCTTCCATGGAGTATTTGCTGTTTAAACTAACATAACGAGCGAGCGACTATAATTTTACACTGGTTAACTAATTTCATGAACTAAGATATGAGATACTTGCCAGTTAAATCGTAATGAAATAAATCATACAAATAAAAAAACCGTTCAAGATATTATAATCTTTATAATAAGACTACTTAATTTTTTTTTTAAATAAATCGTTTGTACGCTTGTATGTAAATAAACTCTTCCTAAAGGGTTGGAAAAATTTCGCTGATTTTTTTTTGTGTATTTTAGTAGCTGGCACTGCGTTCGGGAAGTACCTATATAAATTTTTTATGGCAACTTGAGGACGTCGGGACGGACAGCTGATGTATATTATAGAAATAAATTGATTATCATCGTTTACGTTTGGTTGCGCGATGTTTGTGTTTAAAGTTTCAATTAAAATTATGATTTGTTTGTTGCATTTAAAAACATCTCATTTCACTTTAAATTAGAACGGATTTTGACTCAATTTTTTTTTTTTTTTTTTTAACTCGTATGTCAATTTCATTAGCATTTGAAAATTTTAATTTATAACTCGTTCAAATAATACCTGAAAAAAAAATGTTTTTTTTTTTAAATTTATTTGTTATCTTTTGAAACAAAATATGTAGATTACATTGTAAATATTTACTAATTTACTATTTTCTAAGTTGTGTTTATATTAAGATAATAAATTTATATTTTTTACATTTATATTTTGGTATTAATAAATAAATAAATTAAAAATACAATTTAGTATGTAGTCAAATAAAGGTATCACATACATACTGCCATAAATCCCCTCGGGTAACCTTCTTCGCTCCTAGGGTCCCCACATTCCACGGAAAATAATAAAAACACTTGGACGCATAAAACGAGCACTCGCACAGACATTTTTTTGAGTTATTATTTTAATGTTACAATAAATATTCAGACAATTTATACGACGAATGTATAAGCATCGAATGAAGCTTAATTTGTTCCTATATCCCAATACAGTGAGGGCAACGTTCGTGGACATTTTTCAAAATCTAGGCACGTATGGGGGCTTTGACCTTCAACGTAAGCCATTGGCGCGAAAAATAATATCTGACATTTTACTTTTTAAAATTCAACCGCGCAACGACCACCTGGTTTAACAGACAGTTATAAACTAACACAATTTAAAAAGTAAAGTATGTCCGTTGTATTCTGTCGTGTTTCTTAACTTAATAATGTAATAGATTGACGATAAACCTATCTAAGAAAGTATCTTGTTATAAAAAAATTAAGATTATGTACTTGATGCTAAACTCGTAAACATGCTTTGGAATGTCGTATGACAAAACAAATTCATTGTTGTTTTCTTATGATGTATTTTCCTAAAGAGATTTATTTTTATTTCATCGCATATGATTGCTTAAGAAAATTTATAATTAAGAAGGTATTAAGTTATTCGAAGCGTTTGCTAAGAGTCTGAGGCGGAGATCAATAATAAAAACACTTATTTGCCTAAAAGATTAGTAATTTTCAAGTATCAATTTATTATTATTATTATTTTACTCTCTTCTCTGACCTTAAATAAAATTAAAAGTATTTTATACTTTTTTAATACAATAAAAAAACGAACAGCATATAGGTACGTTTATTTTTGAATATATTCCCAATTAACATCAAGAGGTACCGGTCCTTGGCAATCCTTACATGGTACTTTGGTCTTGCAAATACCACCCTTGCAGCTATACTCCCCTTTTCTAGGATGTTCGGGGGGGATGTCAATGGTGTGCCAGGGCTTATAGAGTTTATTCAGCATTGCCTGTTCCTTGGCTAAGTAGGTCTTGTCTTTTGCAACTGCGTCAAGAGTCTGCAGACTATGTACAAGAAGGATGGATATGTACTAAAAAAAATTAAATAAAAATTATTAAACTTTATAGTTCGCATGATAACGCAATATTAAAAATATTAATTTCATTATAATAATATCTACAATTAAAATACAATTGCAATAAATTCTTTATCTTTTTTACAGACAAATTAAAAATATAAAACGCTGTTGCACTTGAAACTTATTTTGATGATCTTATATTATTTAGGTAATTATTAAATGATTTATAATAATTATATTCGAGCATAAACAAAACGTAACCCAATTACGTCAAGGAGTATCATTGGTTCATTGGTTTTCTTTTTTTAAGTGTTATCCCATGTACTTAAAAGATTTGTTAGGACGTAACGGCACTTTGTGTTTTTGAATTCAACAAGTAAAGCGCATAGTGTAAATCGATTTTTAATGAATACCAAGAATCCATATAACTTTGGTTCTTCGACACCAAATGAAATTATCACACGAATTATTAAATAAAGTCGAGTCGTGTGTACACCGGTTTTCATGGGTACGCCGCTCCGAGATCCCGGGTTCGATTCCCAGCCGAGTCGATGAAGAAAAAGTTCATTAGTTTTCTATGTTGTCTTGGGTCTGGGTGTTTGTGGTACCGTCGTTACTTCTGATTTCCATAACACAAGTGCTTTAGCTACTTACATTGGGATCAGAGTAATGTATGTGATGTTGTCCAATATTTATTAATATTTATTATTCAATATGATATGAAAATTATTGGAAGATATGCGCCAGTGGTTAGAACGCGTGCATCTTAACAGATGATTGCGTTCAAATCGTGCAGGCACCACTCCTTCATTTCTGCTCATAATTAATCTCATACTCGGCGGTAAAAAACATCGCCAGGAAACCACTTTAAATGAAATTATGCCACATATGTATCTAACAACACACATTGGAGCAGCGAAGTGGAATTAGCTTCAAACCTTCTCCTTAAAGGGAAGGGAGGCTTTAACCCATCAGTAACTGCTACATTTACAGACTGGTTTATTAGGATTTATAGTTTATATTAATAAACGTGTTTTATTTCATTCAATATTTTTATCCATTAATCCATTTTTGTACAATTTTTTTTTAATCCGACTAATTGGGAACACAATTCTTACAATTATAAACAAAAACATAATCCAGGGCATAATGATGAATAACTTACGTTTAGTATTAAATTAAAAAAAAAAAAAACAATTTCGTTATCTGGCATTTGGCAGTTAGCCAATTAAAATTCAACACAATTTACCGATAACAACATATTAATTAAAATACAAATAAACAATCAATAAATACTTACCAAAACATACATTATTATGATATCTTCTATATTATTACAGCACTATTAATATTTTTTTCTTCTGGTAATGAAAACTAATCAACAACGGAATGGCAAACATCGCCTTATATACAGCCAAATAACCGATGTACCGTAATGACCTCAATACTCATTACTCTTAAACATCCAGTGTGTCATATTCATAACTGTCTCACGAACTTCTGCGTTCAATTGTTTGTGTATCACATATTATAAAGAAAAGTCACCCTGTCGCGTCTGTCTGTGTGTATGAACGTGATTAATTCAAAAAGTATCGAACGGATTTTAATACGGAGCGATTCATTAGGATGGTTGGCATATTTTTGTGTAAATTGAAAGAAATATATACGGACAGAGGTTTAAGTATTTCGATATAATGGTTTTATGTCGACAATTATTCCCGTGCGAAACCGGATCGGGTAGCTAGTTTTGTTTTATAAAATAAGAAAACTGATATACTAATCCGATCTGAGATTAAGGGACTATAATATACATTGTATACATATAATAAAATTGGAGTGTCTGTCTGTAATATTAAAATAACCGCGTTTTACTAAATGCATATGTACGTATACACGGTACTCATACCTAAATAACATTTTTTACAATTTTTGTCTGTCTGTCTGTCTGTTTGTTCCGGCTAATCTTTGGAACGGCTAGACCGATTTTGACGGGACTTTCACTGGCAGATAGCTGATGTAATGAGGAGTAACTTAGGACTTAGTTTTACTTTTGTTTTAGAATTATATGTAAAATAATAATAAAGTCACGCTTTTTTATTAAATTCAAATGCGCACGAAGTCGCGGGCACAGCTAGTTGTATAGTATAACATATTATAGATAACTTTTTTCTTAGGTAATCAAATCTTCACTAACGTGTTGTCTTAACCCGTAACCTTGGATGTATCTATCTATTGATTTGATTTAAGTTATTTTTTAAAGAGCCTGCCTTTTTTTTAATAAAATAGACGAGCGAATAGGCCATCTGATGGTCAGTGATCACCACCACACATAGACATTGAAACTGTAGTACATGTTAACCATCCTGTTCATCACCGATGTCCTTTGTGTCTGTTGACACTGTGTAACTATATCTTCAAACCGGAACATAGCAATAGAAAGTATTGCTCTTTGGCAGTAGAACATGTGATGTGATGACTGGGTAGTACCCAAACGGGCTTGCACAAAGCCACCAAGTGACGTCACAAGCTAAATTTTAAAACTAACGATGATTACGAAAAATTAATTGAACTCTTATCTTGTTACATTTAGCTGCAACACCAGTTCTTTCTACTCGCACACCTCGAAGCGAAGAGGCGTGGTATTGGCCTGTGGATGTTAACGTTGTGAACGTTGATGAAATTGGTCGTAATTTAACACATTTTGCAACACTATATATACTATTTATGCAACAATAAACACTCTTAGACGTCATAAAAATTACTTACCAATTGTGACTAGTGTAACGTACCCCAAAATGTTTATCATTTATGTTGCTACTACAGTTATTCTTCAGCTTAAAAATATTTTACGGTAAATTATAGGTAATAATTTTATGTATTTGTTTTATTATATTTGTAATTATTTTATATTATTCGATAGCTCAATGTCAATGTATCGATTTTTTTTTAATGAATATTGTACTTCATTATTTATTTTGAAAGCATCGTATCGGAAGGGGGTAAAATAATTATAATTCTGGCTTTAAACGAGTTTCAAGATTGCTGTTTGACTGTTAAAAGTCACCATTTGTCATATTAAATCATTTAGAGAATACTCCCCTGGCTGTTGCAATCAGTATAAGAATACTTGGCGTCGACATTTCGAGAGTAGTTCAGTTCCGCGACCACATGGAAGGTAAAGCCAAATTGGCTTCTAAAAAGTTTGGTGCGCTCAGGGAGGAGAGACAGTACTTCACATCGGAGCATCACCTAAAACTCTATATTTCCACCATATCCTCTATTCAAGAAGATAGATTTGCAGTTATTTGTTGCTGTTACTTTACTTTGTATTTACTAATAATGAATCATAATTGATTATAAACTGGTTACTATAAACATATTTTTATATCCTTAACCAGATTTAGGAAAACTTTGAAAACCTAATAAGACCCTATCCCAGGCAGCGCTGTTGACAGAACCACAGATATTGTTCCGGTACAACTCACAATTCTCACTACTAACTTCAGAGTAAGGATCGTTTGTTCCTATAGTGGGATCCCGCAATCTCCTACGGACGTCTTAAGCTTGTGATGATCATAAAATAGTCAAGAATATCAACTCGGAGAACCTTCTGAATTGTAGTCACTGGACTACAATTCAAAACTCCTCTTCAAAATCATTGTACGATTTATAATTTAAATTTAAGAAGTTTAAAGTTATTATAGGACCAACGGCGGCTACGTGCTTTCCGAGACACGAGGATGGTAACACTGTCAACTTCCAACTACTACTACAATTTCTCAGAAAGACTCAATAGCATTTTATTATGCCATTTATAACCATTTATAACCTGGGCCCAAAAGATTCGTTAAGAGATAAATTTAAAGAAATTAAAATAATGACTGTCGCTTCTCAATTTGTTTTTGATAATGTTATGTATGTACGCAAAAACATAAACGATTTTCCCAGAAATTGTGACGTACATTCTATTAACACTAGGAACAAGAATAAACTTGTTACTCCAAGTACCCGATTACACAGGGTTAGTAACTCTTTTTTGGGGCAATGTATACGTTTTTACAACAGGATCCCAGAAAACGTTCAAAATTATTCAATTATAAAATTCAAAAGAATCGTTAAAGAGCGTTTGTGTGCTAAAGGATATTACAACACTAATGACTTTTTAGTTGACTGCACACCTTGGGAATGAAATGATCGCCTCCAGGCTGTTTCAAATAACTAAAATATAATAATTATTGTACATGCAAAATGATAAAAAAAAAAAAATATCCCGCTGAGTTTCTTTCGCTGGTTCTTCTCAGGTCCGAGGTGCTAAATTCCGAACCGGTGGTAGATTTTTGACAATCAATAAGCAAGTGTAAACACTTCTATATTGAATAAAGATTTTTGATTTGATTTGATTTGATTTGATTTGAGGTTTGAGTTCTGGAAATCCAGATCTGCAGATTAGTGAACTGGGCACTTCACCTACGAGCCAATCAAGCAAAAATATATTATATAAGCAGGATTACCGTATTTACTTTTTAGTTAAAACGAATATATGCGTCTGTGATTAAATCATACGGAATTGAAGTAATATTCATAATATATAGCTGAACAAAACCGTATATCAAATAAGTCGCATGAATAATTCATTTCATTGAACCAAATTGCATTTGTTATAAAACATAAAATTGCTTTAATAACATTTTAGAGACATTCTTGTTTTACGAATAATCGATATAAGTTTTAGTCTGTAAAATAATAGCAATAATGATGATTAATAAATAAGATTTTCTCACGTGACAGGCGTTATTGATAGAGATAATATGGCCCTAAAAAACATGAAGGATCGCGTTTTGCACTATGGCAACTTCGCTATGGTAGCTATTCGTTAGTAGGTAGGAAATAATTAGAACCAGAAAAAAAGTATAAAAATATATAATTGTGCGATTAGAATATTTTAAAAGAGGGATGTAATTGTGAGTCCGTCAGGGTAGATACAACTCATATTTTAACAACAAACTAATTTACTACCTAGTTATGTTGCGCAGTACACAGTTCTTGCCAGCAAGGTATCTCTGGGAACCAAACCTCTCGTGAGTTTCCAGTAAAGTTGTTGATTCCTTCAAAATTAATATTGCATAATTTTAAGTTTAGTCATTCATTACATGATTGGCATCCGATTCTGCCACATGTTTTCATGTTAGAATTAAGTCGTAATTTTATTTTTTTTTTTTTTTTAAATAAATTTTATTACTTTTAATAAGTCTATTTAAAGCTCCCGAAACTTGACTACCTACTTACTACCCTACGAACGGAACCCATTAAAATAATTATTTTGGTGACATTATATTCGCACCCCCATATCTGACACCCCTTCGAGGTGCAAAAGATTCTAAATGCGGTACAATCCGGTACATACCAAATACAATCCAATGGAATCCAACAAATATAAGTATTGTGTACCTAGTTTTTAACTTCACACGGATAATTATTATTATACCTTGTATGTAATTTCAGTTGTAGTTTTATTTAATTATTATTTATTATCATACCCCCTACAGGGAGTGATATAAACAGTTAATATTAAAACGAACTTAATCGAATCTTTATATATATATATATCAATATTATGCAAACAAAAACAAATTGAATTCAAAGCGGATTAATGTCGCATTTGTTGTAATTTTTTTGTTCCGGTGTGCATGAAATTTGTTCATAGTATAAGAAGGAAAAATATTTTTTAAATAAATACTTTTTGGTTTTTTTTACAACTATATTTTCACTTCCCATTTCAAGTAAGTTTTTTTTGTATTGTAATTTTTTTCTTGGTCAATATACCTATATATTTTTTGTGTGGTCTAAATTCAATTTATGAAATAAAAGTGAAGCAATTGATCAAAATAAAAGTTCTAAAAATTAATTATTATTGACGTATTAACAAGTTTTTAATGAGACAGACTACCGAAAATTTACAAATTTATCTGTATGCTCTCGGCTCAAATAAGAGCCATAAAAAAATCTGTGCCATTTAAGGGCGATGACAATTACCATCAGGTGTCCCAAAGGCCATTACTTCATTACATAGTATAAAACAAAGTCGCTTACCTTTGTCTGTCCTTGTGTATGTTTACATCTTTAAAAATTACACGACTGATTTTGATGCGGTTTTTTTAATAGATGTATTGATTCAAGAAGATGGTTTATAATTATAATACATGCACAATATTGTAGAGAAACATGCACAATGATAATTTTAGAGGTTTCTAAAGTGATGTCGTAAATAAACACATTTTTTTGTTGACACAAAAGTCCAAGTTAATATGTCTGTTTATTAGGGATAATCCACAAAAAAATAATGGCTTATTTTCGAAGCAATTTTAAGCAATACAGCATTGATCATTATCCAATTAAGTACTTCAAATAAATTGTGAATTTTATACAGATCAATATGAATCACGGCATGTAATTTAAATAAATATTTTCGAAGATATTATAGATTTAAAACGCAAGGACATTAAGGTTTGTATTGTCTAATGACTGAAAAATTTAACGTTGTAAGACATTCTGTAGTATATTTAGTGGCAGGGCGGGTCGCTAGTGCTTCAAATAAGAAACAAATTATACCACTACTAAAATCGTTATAGTATTTAACTCCTACAACAATTTCTTTTCAGTATGTATAAGTTGTGGATTCTCATGATGGCGACGACCTGTATTTTTGCGGACAGTCGCAGGCGTTTGGCTCCAAGTACCCCGCCGACGACAACTGAAAAAATTCATGAAGTTGTCAGTGAGAAATGTGACATAGTTAAGAATGATTACTGTGGCAGCGTACCCTCTGTTAAAGGCCCCGGATATCCAGCCGTCGTCACTGGAGGCTTACAGGTCATCCCTCATAAAGCTGAATCGGGCTGAGCGAAGACAAGGACTTAAGCAGTGATTTTTATTTAAATTATAATTTCATGATGATGAAATTAAACACAATTGTGGATTAAATTGTTAATAGTATATATATTTTTTTATTTTACCTGGACGAAGTTGAATCGGGGACGTATAAGTTTAATTATTTAATTTACTTAATTCAGGATCATATCCTAAGCAATGTACAGTAACAATAATTATATACAATTTTATTTAAAAAAAACCTTGTTGAAGTAAATAAAAGTTTACTTCGTGGTAGGGCTTTGTGCACGCCCGTCTGGTTAGTTACCACATAGGCAATGTCACCGTAAGATATTAATGCTTACGCTGGCTCACTCACCATTCAAACCGGAATATTACAATACTGAGTACTGCTGTTTGGCGATAGAATATCTTATGAGTGGGTGGTACCTACCCAGACGGGCTTGTATAAAACTCTCCCACATAACATTTATTTATTCCATGCGATTTGCTTTAAGTCTTATATATTATACGGGCATATCTACCAAATTACCGAATATGCCGAGCTAGTATGTCGAATATTTTAAATAACAGGATCTGTGTATTAAAGAACTTAAGAGGAATATTAGATATAAACCTATTTGAAATCTCTTTTTTTTTTTAAATATAATCAAAATTATAGTAGTCAATAATTGTTTTTTTTTTTGGGGTGGTAGGGCACAGATTATTTCGCCAATGACACGTTTTGATTAGTGACGGTCGCGATTGAAAAAAATAATGTCTTTTTTTAAGACCTAATTTTCATTCTATCAGACGAATCAAAATGAAAAATGCAATATTTAAATATATTAAAGTGTTTGAAAATTTTGCAATTCGCTTATCGTAATAATATGTTAAACTTTCATAATAATAATTGTATGAATATTTTCTGGCGTTCCAAATGTTTTAATTAGGTAACCGAGATTTATCAAACCTAATTTAGATAGTGACAAATTACATAAGCAGGGTACACATCGTATGAAGCACGTAAATCATTATAGAAATGGCCAAAAATACATTTTCACAACAAATAATTACCTCATAGAATCTCAATAAACAATAGATCAAAGTTATTGTAGAATATCACTACATAGTATAAAACAAAGTCGCTTCCCGCTGTCTGTCTGTCCCTGTTTATGCTTAGATCTTTAAAACTACGCAACGGTTTTTGATGCGGTTTTTTTAATAAATAGAGTGATTCAAGATGATGGTTTATATGTGTAATACATTCGAAAAGCCGATTTTTTGACGCTAAGGACTTTTATAAGAGGCTAACAAGTTTGGTGTAACTGTAAAAATGTTCTGGAAAGCGAGTCGTAAATTTATTATACATTAGCCGAACCCGCTGCTTTATCCGCGTAAAATTCCCCCCCCCCCCCTTTTATCCCCAAAAAAACCAATCCATTTTCGCACCTATATATTCGTGATTAAAACTAACCTATGTCCCTGGGACTAAAAATATCTCCATAACAAATTTCATCTAACTCAATTCAGCGGTTTAAGCGCGAAGAGCTAACAGACATGTTTACTTTAGTATTAATAATATTAGTAAGGATATACGTCAATGTGAACTTACCTTTATAATTGCCTTAATTAACAAGCTAACTATAAATGTTTAGCAACGAAGATTAATTCAATAGTTGCTCTTCGGGACCATGGCTCGGATATCGTTGTGCATAATTTTACTTCTAATGATCGCATGTGATCTTGCCTTCTCGTTTAAATTGGGTAATTATATTTGACAATTTTTTAGTCATGAAATAGTTTAAGTAAAGAAAATCGAATGACAATAAACTCAATTTAACATATCAAGTAGTTTAAAGTTAAAAGGAACTGTAGTTACTCTTTCATTAAATTAATATAAAAATAGTATTTTATTTTAATTTTATTTTCATTAGGACAATCAAAAATAGATACAATGTCACATCCAAAATAAAAAATAAAACAATTACATTTCAAAATGATCAAGGCAAAAGTTCTACTACTTACAGGTAGTCTCACCACGCATTACCATATTACACAATGTAATTATTAAGTAGAAAATATAAATTAAACATAAGCATAATAATTAAAAATAAGAAATATAATAATAATAAACACATCAATAAATTTTATTTATGTGTATGTGTATGTGTAATGTAATAAACAGAGTATGTGTAATAAACAGAGCACTCTAATAACAGTCCTATTAGAGGTTTACAAACATCATATTTAAATATATTTTATATATTCCATAAGACTATATAATAGTATATAATAATTAATCGTTGATTTCCATGCGTGAAAGCCATCCGCGTTCCCCTGATCAAAACCTAAACAAGACTTTAAAAATGTGCTTAGTACCTAAATAATTTAATCAAGATTAAATACTTTTTACGTGGTACTAATATTCTTTCAAATTCGCTGAACGCGTCCAATACGCTGGGAGAATCCCCGTTTTTGGGGCGGGTATTCCCTAGGATTGCATGAATGAATGGAAGTCATTCAGCTTTGTCGCTCCGGCCCTCTGACGGGCTTAGTCCGCCACTGGGACAAAATAATGATAAATTTTTATGTCTAACGCGAGCGAAGCCGCGTTATCAATATATTTATTTGTAGAAAAACTTCCCTTGTTTTAATTAAAGTTGTAATGACTCTTCGATTGGGGTAGGTTTATACGATGTTGCAATCAATAATGATAAATGTCACACAATATTTATTTCAGATGAAGATCAAAATGAGTTAAAATGGCCGACAGAGTACAGTATTCGTGGAGAATTAACAGATCTGTTTACTGGTATCATAAAACCGTTTGAATTTTGGTAAGATATTATTTTTGATAGATTTTATAAAAGCGAAAATAAATTTTCATATTGATAATATTAGTGGGATTTCGTGTTCGATAGCCGTGGCACGTGTCAATAATGACTACTTGTATGTAACCAACAATGAGGAACATTTTGACCAATAATAGAATAAACCCTTGGGTGCCCTTGGGTTGCTGCTATTTTGCAGTTGAAAAAATAATCAGTTTTTGTTGGTAAATGGAAAATTGAATTAATTACGTAGGGCACTTTAATCTATTTTAGAAATAAACATGGTACGTTTTAATATGTAACTTTCGTTTGGATGATTTTTAACGCAAAACATTTCACATCCTTAACGCTTCTGAGTTAAAGTAAGAAGTTCACACTTTTTGGTCAAGGCTACTTTTTGTGGAGATGGTTTGAAGTAAATTTCATTACATACAAAAGTGGTCGATTTTCATCCGATTCGAGAGTTTCTCTTTTGCCTTCTTCGTCGTCATCGCAGCACACGAGGATACGAATTAAGCACATGGAACTGCGTGTCCGGGACGTAACCCGTAATTTTTGGCTAAGTTTAATATGTTCGTCTCTGTATAAATACTGAATAGCATGATTATTTTTTAAATTATCATTTTAGGTACAGCGCCGAATTGAATCGATCTCGTATTGACTATTACGGAGGGATAGTGAAGAAATATTATTTTAGCGAGAACGACGAGCTTTATGGCCAAGAATATACGGTAAGAATTGTTTATAAATTTAAAATAAATAATTGAACTGTTCGAATACATATCTGGCTGGCAAACGAGGTGGCAAACGGGCAGGAGGCTCACCTGATGGAAAGTGACTACCACCGCCCATGGACATCTGCAACACCGGGGGGCTTGCAGGTGCGTTGCCGGCCTTTCAGGAAAGAGTACGCTCTTTTCTTGAAGGTTCCTAAGTCGTATCGGTTCGGAAAAACCGCCGGCGAAAGCTGGTTCCACAGAGTGGTTGTGCGAGGCAGAAAGTTATTATAATATAAATGTTTATCTTGGGTATACTTTTAACCTATTGCAGTAAGCACCGCGGCCGAAATCAGTTTGAAGTATGCCTGACTGATTTCAGCCACGGTGGCGATTATCAAAGGCTGGTCACTGGCCAATGTAGTGAACACATTGTAGTGCACAGGTGTGTGCTCAAACATAAATGCACTCACAATTCCCTCACTCACAAAATCCGATGGGACGGCACATCCAATACGTCTGGAAAGAGTTCAGTCCCGAGACCAACGGCTTTACGTACTTTCCGAGGCAAGAAAGTTCAAATTTCCAACTTCAAACTCCAGGATGCCACTGATTATTGTACGACGGCAAGCTAAAAATTGGACTGAGACTTGCACCTCGAGATCCGAGACCTTAGCTAGATAGGCAGGCAGTCAGCGAGCATTGTAAAGATACGAATAAATAAAATCATAGTTGGTAGTTTTTTTTCTGAGATTATCAGGATATTTTTATATAAAAGTGATAATTATTAAACGTCGCATGCGACGCATTTCATTGTATCAGAGGTGACGTTTTCAAAACTTGAATTAAACCTCAATTGAATTTATGCCAAAGAGATTGATTTATTGACACGTGTAAGCAATTATTATTATAACGTATGCGTTCTAGATATACCCGAAGACAACAGATCAAATGACCAATGAAATTGTATGCGACGAAGAAAGCTGGGAAGGAGAACACTTTAATCAATTAAATTTCGCTAAAAATTTCACTTATTATGGTTAAGTATTTCTTTGTATTATACAACAGTCAGCCCGCTCAAATTATCTATCTATCTGTGTTTATGTGAACATGATCTGAACGCGTTTATCGCGTTCAATAAGTTTCACAGTTTCACACGGTTTTCAAATATTATTAAAGCCGCGATGACCCAGTGGTTAGTGCACATATTAGCCGATGATTGCGGGTTTAAACTCATGCAAGCACGAGTGAATTTCCATGTGCTTAATTTGTGTTTGACTTAATCTCGAGCTTGGTAGTGAACGAAATCTTTGTGAGGAAACCTGCATGTGTCTAATTTCAGTGAAATTCTGCCACATGTGTTTGAATTAGGTCCAAACTAATGTATTATTTAAAAGTAAAACAAAGTTGAACAAGAAAAGGTTTTTTTTTTATTTCTGTATTTAGACAACAGTTAACACTCGCATGACATTTAGTCTGTAGCACAGACCAAATAAAACGAAAAGTAGTTTAGAGGCGTAAAATCCAAATTATGATTTTAACACAAACCTACTGCTCAAAGGTGGAGGAGGCCTTAGACCAACAGTGGGTTACTTTACTCAATATTTAAATTTCACGCAGGAAAAACAACGTACAACGATAAAGATGTGGAAATTTGGAAGTACTTAGAAACCGATGTTGAATCTAAAGAAGAAAAAACGCTATACGCGTATAAAATAAAGGATGGTGTCTATGTGCCAGTTTTGTAAGTAATATTTCGTAATCAGTTCGTTTACTCTGCGTCGTGAACCAGGACACTAGCCATCGCAGAGACTGACCAATCATTGCTTATGTGAATTTAACAGTGACATGAAAACTACACGATGAAGTTGCTCACTAAGCCACCAAATAAGTGTCATAGACAACTTCACACCTTAATTTATAATTATGTTTATCTTATTCCAAATTTAAATTTTTAATGTTTAAATTTGTTAGAGAGTGTCATGCTAGTGCTGAAAAAATCAGAATTTACATTTAACATAAAGACACTTATTATTTTATTATTAATAAGAAGGTTTAAATTATATTAATCATTAATTGTAATTAATTATTTGCATGTCATTAGAAACAATTAATCACGTCAAGTATGTGGAACTTCTCACGCACGTACATTAGTACTTTTTTGAACATGGGTAATATTGAGTTTTCTTGGCCTCAAATTCAATGTTAATTGCTCGAAAATGGCACACTACCAAGGTGTTACTTTTTACTTCTATAACCTTGTGAAGACAGGCCGGGTAGCTTCACATGATTAATTATTTACTAATTTATCTGTAGCGGCAAATAACTTTTTTATTTTAATCAACAGACAAGAAGAATTGATACACAATCTTTGGAGCGGTGCTTTGGATGGCCACACCATAATTCAGTACTTCAACTTCAGTCCACTGGACGTCGAAGAATTGAATCTGACTGCCGGTAATAGCAGCGGCATTTTCAAGCAATTTACCTCTACGTAGTATAAAACAAAGTCGCTTCCCGCCGTCTGTACGCTGAGATCTTTCGAAAGATGAAACGGGCTTTAATGAGGTTTTCGACAATAAACAGAGTGATTCAAGATAAAGTACTATTATATATGCTTTTTATAGTAGAGAAAAGCCGAGAATAACTTTCCTAGCCGGAAAAAATAACATTTTTTTTTAATGTTTGTTTTTAAATTTTTGTAGATGTAATTGTAAAGTCGTGCCCGTGTGAATCCGGGACGGATAGTTAGTGATTAAGATTTAGGAAATAAGTGCGACAGCTTAAGAAAAAATCGTTTAACCTTTGTGAGATTTCATGGTCGCGTTATGTGATATGTTAGGGTTTAAACATATCATACATATGTGATTTCATAATTATGACGTCGATATATTGTATATTAAAGTATTTTGTAAGTAATAACAAACCTACTTATGTCATTAAAGACACAGATAATTTAATTACAATGAAAAATTGAGGCCGAGATGGCCCAGTGGTTGGTACGCGTACATCTTAACCGATGATTCGGGTTCAAACCCAGGCAAGCACCACTGAATTTTCATGTGCTTAATTTTTGTTTATAATTAATCTCGTGCTCGGCGGTGAAGGAAAACATCGTGAGGAAACCTGCATGTGTTTAATTTCAATGAAATATCTGCCGCATGTGTATTTCACCAACCCGCATTGGAGCAGCGTGGTGGAATATGCTCCAAACCTTCTACTCAAAGGGAGAGGATGCCTTAGCCCAGTAGTGGGAAATTTACAGGCTGTTAATGTTAATGTTAATGAGAAATGTGTTATTGTTTTCAGTCGAAGCCTGTAAAGATATTATCAATGGAGGGCAGTCTAGGAATCAATTCAAAGATCTACATGACCTTTCAATAGACGTCGACGATGCTTTCCTTAGGTATGTATGTATATTTATATAAGAATTATTTACATTAAGTCTTTAAGTATGTTTATAGAATAAAAGCGGCCAAGTGCATAGGACTTGCGCACCAAGTTGTTCCGTAATATTATCTATAAAAACGGCAAAAAATTTATGCCTGTTGTGTATCCTTTAATATTTATTTTAATCTATTTTTTAGTATATACATCATCTGTGAAAATTTCGAGTGTTTAACTGTCACGGTTCACGAGACCTGGTGACGGACGGACAGCGGAGTCTTAGTGATGGGGTCCGTTTTACCCTTTGGGTACGGAACCCTAAAAATACTTATAAAACACGTATTAGGAAATGATTAATAAAATCATAAAAGTTTCAGACTTAATGTTTCCGTTCTAAAATTGTATTCGTATAAATATGTATTCAGTTTATTTTAATAATACAAACAAATAAATAAAAAATGGGGCCTTTCGGGAGGCCCGGCAGAACTGATAACTTAGAGCTACGTAAGAGTGAGAGAGAAGGATCCAGCCTGCCGCTGCCGTAAGCGTAAGAGAAGGGGACGCAAGGCATACTGACGCAGTAACGCGTTACGTAACGAGGTGGCCCTTCCATAAGTTTCGGTGTTAATTTAATTTAAAAAAAAAAAACTTTGATTAATAAGGCGTATTACTCGATAAAGGATTGCGTACATTAATTGATCGATGAATTGATTTCCATGTGGAAAAAGTTATAATTAAATTATTGTATTTAAATCAATGTAACTGACTGTCGGAAAAGAGTACTGAGTTACGGCTTCTTTTCAGTAGAATCTACATTTCGAACCGGTGGTAGCTTTAATTTGATCGTGTAAAATGACGATCCAAAAGTGCTCGCGTATCCAAGAGTCTACTTGAATGAAGCACATTTTGATTGAATTTTTCTGTTATAGTTTCAAAATGCAACACAAAAGGAATTATAAGGTTGACGAACATGAAATGAGAAAACAGATATTTAAAGAGAATTTAAGGTAACTTTACTTTTTTTAATTTATTTCTTTATTCGGGTTATGAATTGCCACTTGATGGTAAGTGGTCACCACAGTCCTTAGACATAAGTGCTGTAACAAATAAACATTCCTTACATCACCAACGCACCTTGGGCGATAAGAAGTTACACTGGCTGATTTAGCCTTCAAACTTAAACACAAGAATACTATTTTTGGCTGTTTGGCGGTAGAATATCCGATGAGTACGTGGTACCTAAACAAATTGGCTTGTTCAAAGTCCTAAAAGCGAGTACGTCACTAAAAGGACGATCTATTACAAAATGATTTCTTAATACTAAAAATTTAATAATAAAACGATAAAAAAATTCTAGGCGCGTCATAGAACATAACCAGAAAAATCTTGATTACAAATTAACAATCAACAAATTCTCTGACCTGACTGATGATGAACTGGGCTACCTTTCTGCAACAAGACCCTCTGATTCCCGTGAATTGGGGTCAATGGCCTTTCCTCATACCGAAGAAGAGGTGGACCTAATGGCGCAGGATTTGCCTGAGAGTTACGACATGAGAATCGAAGGCTTCGTCAGTTCTATTAAAAGTAAGCTGGATTTAATTTCTGCATAGATTAACCTTCTTGCAATATATATGGTTATGCAACATGGTCCTTGTAAGATTTTTAAAATGACATGCTGAAAATTAAATTAAGGTGATAAAAGGAAACGTGAAAAGTTCTGCGCGTTCGGCGTAATTAAAATACTTTTTAATTGCATAATAATCTACTTATTAATAATAAAATAATTATTATTATTATGATAAACTACTAAGTTCTTTCTTCATTATTTATGTACTTTTTTTCGGTTTTGATCACCGTCGAAACTGTTATCGGAACTTTGGGAGTAAAATTGCAAATTTAACGTTATACATAAATCTACGGTTTGTTTGTCTTGACTCTTAACTCAATTGAAATACATTATAATATTTATTGTGTCTTAGATCAAGGGTCGTGTGGTTCCTGCTGGGCATTCGCAACGGCGGCTGCAGTGGAAGCAACGCTCGCCCGAAACAACGGGGCTCGTAACCTTGATCTCAGCGAGCAATCACTCGTTGACTGCGCTTGGGGGTATACCTATATCTTATTTAAAGAATTAACCCTTATTTATATAAGTTTCTTCTCCCAATTCTCCCGATTGCGGGACTGTAGAGGATGTATTAGCATATTAGCATAGCATAGCTTAAAGTGAAATGAAATCAAAACAAAATCTGTCATAGGTCTCGAAATTCCAAAAAAAAAATCTTTTGAATAAACGCGAAGTGTCGCGGCCAACCCCCTATTATTTATAAATAATCTATTATCGAAATAAAACTTATTCGATATTTTCAGAATTATATTATTATAACTGTAAATTAAAAATCAAAACATCGTGCAGATCCATATGGCGATACTTAATATAAAGACCACGTTCGACCACAAAATTGTACACTCGACACGCTTAAATGAGTTCAACTTCAATTTAATAACTTCTAGGTACAATAACTGGGGATGTAAAGGAGGGACGTTGGACGGAGTCTTCAAATACGTCTTGAAACACGGTATTCCAACCGAGGAGGACTATGGATTGTATTTGGATGAGGTAAATATTTATTTATCTATAATCTGCTTTATATTCTATTTATTAGTATTTTTTGTATTTATGTATTTGCTATATTTATTGAGTTGTATTCGTTATTATTTCATAATGTAAGTTTTTACTGCACCACCATATTGCCGTCTTCCATACACATTATTCTTCTAACCCAAAGGTTGTCTGGAAGAAATGGCTTATAAGCCATAAGACCGCCTTTTGCTTGGCCAATTTCGTTTTAAAGAAAATATACTTTGTATCTTTATGTATATTTGGTGTGCAATAAAGAGTTAAATAAATAAATAAATAAATAAATATTTATTTGATTTACAAATATTTGTCGTTCGAGGTTTAGTTGTTAGGTTTTAGCCGTAAAAATGTCCTTGTGGTTCAAGCTTGCTTCATAACAAATTTAATCAAATTCGGTTCAGTGGTTTGACCGTGGAAAAGCGACACAGACAGAGAGACAGAGTTACTTTCGCATTCATTTTTTGTATTATATTTAATAAGGGCGATGAAAGATAATTTAATGATGATTATATTATAAACAGTCTCCTTGGTTGAGAGGCTAGATATAAAGGTATAGTTTCCAAGGTTCTAGGTTTAAACACGAGGTCGAGGCTTTAAAAAGTAGTTGAGTTTTTTGACCAAATAAATTCTCAGTAACATCCCGCCCAAACCAAAAATTACATTACATGTGCTTAATTTGTTTATAATTCATCTCGTGCTCGGCGGTGAAGGAAAACATCGTGAGGAAACCTGCATGTGTCTAATTTCAACGAAATTCTGCCACATGTGTATCCACCAACCCGCATTGGAGCAGCGTAGTGGAATATGCTCCATACCTTCTCCTCAACGGGAGAGGAGGCCTTAGCCCAGCAGTGGGAAATTTACAGGCTGATTATGTTTATTATGTAACATCCCGGAGTCTGGAAGTTGGAGTAGGTTCACGCCCGTGCCTCAGAGACCAAGTATAGTCGTTGTTATTGTACCTGAAGTCTTTCCAGTCGTGCCGGTGTTGCCGTTCCGTGGGATTACGAGATTTAGGGAAAATATTGCACCTGCGTTTGCGCACATACTCGTGCGCTATTATATCTCCCACGTTATTGACTGGTCTCCTTTGAGATGAGAGTAGGTTGCCGTGAAATCGTTCAGGACATCTTTATCATCATATATTTTAGAGCAATTCATTCTTCTTTGGTATTCGTTTTTATTATTAAAAAAAAAAAAACCAAATTTGACAATTGCGATTTAAATCTCGAACTGAAAAAAAGTAAAAACAATTGCATCAGCATCTCTGTTCCTCATTCTCATTCTCGAAAACCGATGGCAAGGCAATTTGAAATAACCGGACTTTTAAGAGTCTGCTATTTACAACACTAAATACGACCTGTTAATACCTAGAATGTATGTGTGGTTGATGCGTCATCAGTTACCTTCATATATAATTCTTCTGGACGTGTGTATATCATTGAACTGTCAAACGAATTGTTTTTGATGAAAATATGTATGTTTCTTTGATTTTTTGTATGTAATAGATAGACGGACGGGCAAATGCAATATTAGATATTCTAAATGAGATTTTACTAAAGAATTATATAAAATGTTACGATTGGATTACGTTATTAAAAATTTTAGGCCAGTGTTTAATTTAAAAAACATTAATCCTTATTTCAGAATGGCTTCTGTGCGCTCGATAACATGACCGATTTATACCATATCCGAGGTTTCGCTCAAGTGTCCGTGCTCAGCGTCAACGCAATGAAAGTTGCGCTTTATAAATACGGCCCAGTGACCGTTGCCATCAACGCGTCACCAATCATGCAATATAAGAGTGGAATATTTAATGATCCTGATTGGTAAGTTTTAGTTTTGAGAGTATTTCCACCTCTAGACACATCGCTTAGCTTGGGTGAGCCAGTGGAATTACAGGCAAGTATACAACTTCTTAGTTCCCTAGGGTGCGCATTGCCGATGTAAGGCATGGTTGATATTTCTCACAGCACCAACGTCTATGGCCCATGGTGACTACTTACCACTTTAACGTACAGAAATGTTGCAAGCTTTGAATGGATTTAATCTTTAACATGACGTTTCAAAGGAGACAGATTAATCACCGTGACGCTCAAACGATCACGATGGGCTGGAATCTTGAGCTGATGAGATAACATGATCATGATATCCATGTTACTCCGTATTAACATTCCGAAGTTATTTAATTTTTTTTATTTACCACAGCAACAAAAGCCATTACAACCACGCCGTGACAGTGGTAGGTTATGGTGTTCGAGATGGTGCCACATATTGGGTCGTGAAGAACTCCTGGGGAGACGACTGGGGGCAAGACGGATACATCCTCTTTTCAGCTGCCAACAATAACTGTCATATATTAGAAGAAGCTTACTATCCGATTGTATAAACTGTTTAATGGAGAAATCTAGAAAAAAATCTCATAAAAAAAAAACTCCTTTATAACGAACGAACCAAACTGAAATAATCATTTATCGATAAAGATATTTTATTGTAATATCCAATCAAATTCTAGATTAATTTTAAGACATTTAGAAATTATTAGTGAGCCGATACGGCTCAGTGGTTAGAACGCGTGCATCTTAACCGATGATTGCGGGTTCAAACCCAGGCAGGCACCGCTGAATTTTCATGCGCTTATTTTGTGTTTATAATTCATCCTCGGTGTAAGAAAACGTCTTGAGAAAACCTGCATGTGTCTAATTTGAACGAAATTCTGCCACATATGTATCCAACCAACCCGCATTGGAGCAGCGTGGTGGAATATGCTCCAAACCTTCTCCTGAAAGGGAGGCCTTAGCCCAGCAGTGAGAAATTTACAGGCTGTTAATGAAAAATGAACATTTAAAAATATAAATTAAAAAACATACTGGTTCGATACAAGAACTCAAAATTTGTCAACATCTTAATCTAGTATCTTGTTTCGTAAGAGAAGACAACGGCTTTAAATTGCATTTACTGATGTAGAGTTGCCATTCTGAATGACGCTTTAAATTTTTCACCTGGCAATTCTACTTATACCGCTGGAATATATCATATTGTCTTAACAAAAGGTTTTCGTCATAAAGAAGTTATAATTATAAATATTTTTTAATTATTGTATATTACTTAGCGTAAATAAATTCCTAGCGTGCAATCAGTGTGCTTGAATTTTATTTATTAGTTATGAACCTTTCGACTCCCTAACTTTATAGTTCCACTAACGTTGGACACAGATTATTAAGTACCGGATATTATTGATCACGGATAATAATCTAATTTATTTGTAAAAAAACAAAGCGTATTGTCTTTATTCGTATTTATATTTATGATAATTAATTACATACGGAATATTTGCGAGAAAATAAAAAAAATACTAAAAGTATAGAATACGCGTAACGCCATCTAGTGTCGTTTTCCGGAACTTCTTGGTTAACTTGTAGCAGTTTGAGAAATTTTGTCGTTGATTCATTATTTCGCCGTAATATTATTTTGAACTTTATTAAGTTCAATTAAATTACATTATTTAAAGTTGCAATCTTAAATGAAATAGTTTTTATTAAGAGTAGCAGTTTATATATGTCAGATATAGATATATACTATTTATACTAGAAATAAAAACTTGTTACCCCTGTTTACATACGTCACTGAGAATGATTCGGTCAATGGTGTAAAAAATTTAAAAATGATATTAAGACAAAATTAATCAATAAATCTTATTATTTCTTAACATAATACTTTTGGAAAAAAAAACGTCCTCGATTCAGGCTCTCCTTCCACAGGACTGATTAAGAACAATAATTATGATTAATAATCATTGTAAATATGGTTATTCGAAACGAGCAAATAAGCGTTTCTTTGCCGTTTCCCTCGCTGGAGGCTGCATCGAAACGGCGGTAGAGATGAAATGTTTTCGATTCATAAATGTATATCGTTAAGTTTACTTGAATAAAATACGTTTCATTTGAACCCACAGTCAGAAAACAGGCAATTAATATATACAAGCCGTTCTGTGTTCAGTCATATATTATCTGTATAATGAAAGATGATGTAATTAATTTTCTAATTAAAAACGTGGCCGTCACGAGACGACCGGCAGACGTGAAACGAAATTGATGATCATTGAAGTAATTCATTATGAAAGAAAACCAATAAATAATTACACAGTTTATAGCATTGAGTTTATTTAGTTTATCAAATATATATTTCTTATTAATATAATAATACTAGCGACACGCCCTGGCTTCGCACGGATGCAATGATGATATTAAACGAACTAAAGAATGTCTTTATATGCAACGTTCACAGCTTTTTTGTCATAAGACAATCAATACAAACCGCTATGTTCCTGCATTTTAAATCTGTAATATCTTCGAAAATATCCATTTAAATTACATGCTGTAAAGGGTCGCATTGATCTATATTAAATGCACAATCTATTTATGGTACTTAATTTGATAAGGATTAATGCTGTATTGCTTAAAATTATTTCGTAAATAAGTCATTATTTCTCGTAAAATGTAAAAGATAAAAAATGTCATCACATTAGAAACCTCTAAATTTATCAGTGTTTCTCTATTATAATATGCATGTATTATACATATAAACCTTCCTCTTAAATGACTCTATCAATTAAAAAAAATTGCATCAAAATCCGTTGTGTAGTTTTAAAGATCTAAGCGTACACAGGGACAGACAGATAGCGGGAAGCGACTTTGTTTTATACTATAAAGTATGCGCGCCACGCACACTGAAGGTAGAGGCGACGGCGGACGGCAGACCGAGACGGTATAAGGGTTCTGTCGTTTCGACATTAATATCATTAAATAATTACGAGAAAATCTGACCAGAAAATCTTGATTCAAAGTTGATGATATCGTAAATATGAATTAAAATATACGTTCTAAATTTAACTCAGTAATTCATAGTGAAATAACATTTTCAATGAACGTCTGGGAAAGAACGTTATAAATATAAATTTGTATATTATATAAATTAACTAATTCAATATTTCCTTCTCTGGTCTCTGGTGGGGAGGTTTTTTTACTTGACAGTCAATAAGTTAGTGCTTCTATTTTGAGCAAAGGTTTTTGACTTTTGATTTTTAACTGTTGTCGTAAATACGAGCGAGTCTGTTTTAACATTTAAACAATGTCAATAGATGTAATGAGCCAGTGTAGTTGAGTGAGCCAGTGTAATCACAGGCACAAGAGACATAACATCTTAGTTCCCAAGGTTGGTGGCGCATAGGTGATGTGAGGAATGGTTAATATTTCTTACAGCGCCTTTGTCTATGGGCGGTGGTGACCACTTACCATCAGGTGGCCCATATGCTCGTCCGCCAACCAATGCCATAAAAAAAAAAATGGTCACATCGAAATAAAAAATGTCAGAATAAAAAACAAACATAATCAAGATATACTTTATTCAAGTAGGCTTTTACGAGCACTACCTACTAGCTGCCACCGGTTCGGAGAGTAAATTCTACCGAGTTACTCTTTTTAAACATTTAAAATACAAAGTTACGTTAGTTAAATACAGTTATATATGTATTTAATATATCCTGTCTGGAAGTCAACGAGTATTTGTACAATTTATATGAAGGAATTTTATTAATACTGAAAATAATATTATTATAAATGTCAATGTTTACGATGAAGACAAAACGGCTTCACGAATTTTTATCTTTTTTTATATAATAATAGACATTGGCGCTGGTAGAAACATCAATCATCCCTTACTGCGCCATTGCACCACCAACCTTGGGAACTAACCATTGTGCCAGTATTTACACTGGCTCACTCACCCTTCAAACCGGAACACAACAATACCAATTATTGCTTCATGGCGGCAGAATATCTGATAAGTGGGTGTTACCTATCCAAACGGGCCTGCACTACCAAATAAAACCTTCTTCCAGAGGAGAGTCCAGTATTATGATATTTGGAAAGGAATCTCATTTAACATAGGTTCCCTAACATTTACCCCAATGCAGAGGAAGTGCTGCACGAAAGGTAGTTAATTATAAACAAAAAATTCGTTCCGGTACCACAATTACGGCAAAGCACTATCCTTCCATATTATCGAGACTCAAAGCAGCAATCAAGGAAAATGGGCGAGGATAATTAACATTAGATGCTTTAGCAACGCGAGGCGTCGGTTCACAGGAGTACAGTTGCGCTCGTTTTACACAAATACGGGTTCGAACAGTTACGTTTCGTCAAGATTTAACCCTAAGTGACTTTTATGTTGGCAAATTATAAAAAGATGTTAAAGGTTTTAGCTAAGTGGAAATAATTTCCACTTTTTAGAGAGAAAATTCAAAATCGAGTCTTCGTTATGTATTTATATATTTTGGATGATTATGTATATAGTATGTAATATGTTTTAATGGTCTATAAGAGATCGGCTAATTACAGCGACAAGGTTACCTTAGTGTGCTCCTTGAAGTTTGATATTATTGTTATTGTAAAATTAAGATTTATTATTATTATTGATTAGTGACAATGTGAAAAGTGAGCCGAGATGGCCCACGTGGTTAGAACGCGTGCATCTTAACCGATACACCGATACATGCATAACCGCGCACTTTTCAACTCCAATTCCATTCTAATAGAATTACTAAAAGTTTCTGTTATCTTTAGTAACTCCATTAGTTGTGAACCTGAAGGTGCAAAGAGCTTTAAGTCATCCATGTAAAGTAGGTGGGACATTACTTTACCTCCTCTCCACAAACAAAAGCCTAACCTTGAACCCTCTAACAGAGTACTCAGAGGGTTCAAGGCTAAACAAAACCACAATGGACTCAAACTATCGCCCTGGAATATTCCCCGCTCAATCCTTATCGGTTCGTCATTACCATGAATCGTTCGATATCCTGGATAGCGAAGGACTGTCCGCCATTGCCCCATACATGATCTCAAGAAACTGCATAGAATTGTATCTAATTTATACAACTCCAGCACCCTCAAGAGCCATGTATGCCGCACGGAATCATAGGCCTTCTTGTAATCTATCCAGCATGTCGACAGACTCTTTCGAAAACGACGAACCTGTTGGCTAATGGTCATATCAATGAGGAGTAGCTCCTTAGTGCCTCGTGATCCACCCCAACATCCATTCTGAGAGACAGACAAAATACTATTATTCTGTATGTGACTATTCATCTTATCTCTCAGAATGGAGGTAAGGAGCTTATAGAACGTCGTTAAACAAGTAATCGATTTATAGTTTTTAGGATCCGTTGCACTACCTGACTTATGGAGCAGGTGGGTGACTCGGGTGGTAAGGAACTGTGGTAGCGACCCAGACTCTAGAGCTGACTGGAACTGAGATGCCAAGCAATCATGCGAGCTGACAGACAGTCGCGCCGACCAGATGTTGCGCCAAAATGTATTCGTGGCATCATCATCTGGGCGACACCCATCGCTCACAACCTGGTCAAGTCGCTCCCACGTTCTGTACCTTTGATCGCTCTGGAACATGCGATTCAAGTAATAACGGTCCACTCGCCGCCTGTACCGACGGTTGCGGCTCGCCCATGCATAAACTTTTTGTTTTAGGAAGTCAATACGCTCCACGACATGGGACGGAAATTCTTGCGGACTGATACCAGCCCCCAAGAACGCCCGCCCCACGAAACGCATTACACGTGGATGCGTATTCCCTTCCTTAATATTATTATTAATGACTGTGTGAGCTTTGAATATATTTTTGAAACGCTAAATTATACTGATATCGTTATGTATTCCTAATATTCTAAAGTAAATAGCTATATAAAAATGTACGTATAATATTAACTGCGATGGACTTTTCTTATAAAATTTTTAGGGGCACTAAATCCCCTATAAAAAGTTTTCATATATATATATATATGTTGTAGTTTTGTTAGTGTTTGCTAAAGCGCTCGGATCGGCAATTTTCTCCCCGTCTAGTCGACGTGAGCCATCTCGTAAAATATACAACATATAAAATGTACTACATCGTCTTTGTTTATTAAACTATCAGATATAATCTAAAATTCCTTTGTTCTCGACTAACGAAGCATTTTTTTTTAATTATAGTAACCGCACCGGTTATCAAGATGATTTAGTGAAAATGAAAATTAACAAAAGGTTTAAACCCACACAGCCACCGTAGATTTTTGATGTGCTTGCGTTTATAAATTCATCTCATTATCGCAGGTATCGGATTTAATTCAGATACGTGTATCCACCAAACCGCATTGAAGCAGATTGGTGGAATAAATTCCAACTTTTCCAGAGGAGATCCCAGGATTAGGATGTTTACTGGCTTTTACTTAACTAGCCATCATAAGTGAGGTACTTATGATGGCTAGTTAAGTAAAAGCCATTATTAGCGGATTCAGGGAAGTTAGGGGTTGGGAGTTAAGGGGCTTAAGCATCCTACTCAGAGAACTTATTTCTTTCGTGACAAATATTAAAGTGGACCTCTTAATTATTATCCTAATTAAAAATAATACCCAGCAATATACCAAAAGCAAAGCAAAATAAAATGTTGTAGGCTTGTTAGAATATACTTTGCTTTGGTATTTTTGTTTTGATTTTGTAATCTGTTTATTCATAATTCTATTGCTTTTTTTTTTTGTATAAATATATTTAACAAATATGTGCAATTTAAGTGTGTGTAAATAATAGATCAATGTCGCTTTATTGGCGGGCGTTAATAACTGCACCACAGTTTTATACTATTGCAGTTATTATCGTTTACATCTTGTTTTTTTGTTCAATATTACGCTTAAATAAATAAATTATAAAAAAAATTGCTAAAACCTACCTTACCTTAGTCAAGACCCTTTCAACCGGCTATCTTGTATCCGCCACTGAACCAAATACTTAAAGAATCTGAGATAAATGAATAGGTATTTACTTTAATCACACACTCCTTGTACGAATTTGATTTACGATGGTTTATGATGTGATATGTTGACGTTTGATGAGATCCGAACAAATTCGGGTGCAATGTGATGTGTAACATTTCTGAGGCAGAAAAGGATTAAATGTTGAATTTTTAAAATAGATTTACAGTTACACCCGATTCGTCGATCCTCGTCAAATGGGTTTTCCCCGTGAGCCCCACATATTTCAATATACCCCTTTATTTATTAGTCTGTTTCTTTATGTACGACAAATGTCAAAATTCATAAAGATCTGTGGTTTGAACACGGACAGAGTATCCTTCACATCAATACGCGTCAGATACAATGTCTATTTATATCTCAATTATTTTCTGAATATTATCATGGTTACATGTGCATACGTCGTACATGACATAGATGTACAGTAACGGTGGACCAACTCCAAGTACCTTTTCCCAGTTTATTATCATTTCGAAGCAGAAAATATAAAACAGGACCTAAAATTGATCTTTTGGAACGAAGTAGTTTTACGCAACTTACAGTAGAGCGAAATGGCAATGTTTTGGATGGAACTTACGTTATTAAGGTATTTACAGTAATTCTTAATTACTTTTGGATTTTTCCAAAAGTATATATCGGTGCGATGATTAGTTATTTATTAACTTTTAATTATATTTATTCTGTTATTAATGTTATTTTGTTAATCATTTTTTATAAGTAAAAGATATGAAGGTTTGAAAAAAATATTAATCAGGTTATTAAAACGAATTAACTTTGATTAATTTTTCAATAACATCAATTATAATTAATCGAATTTTCAAGACAGGTGGGGTCTTCGCATGTCTTGTTTTAGACGGCACTGATGAAGACGGCAGCCGAGACAGCTTCGCGCTGCCACTTCTTCTTTCGCCACCTGAGGAGAGCTCCAGGTGTGGAGCACAGAACGGGAAGGGCCGCGGATATGTTATATCGGTGTGATTCTTGAACCACCCCGATAGTGTTACTGGGTAGGAATCCGACATAAATCGATTTGCCCCAGGGGCTGTGTGAAACGAAAGATAGGCGATAGGCCTGGCAAATTGGCTAACTGATGTTAAGTTGACATCACATCATAATAAAGCCATCAATGTTGGAAATAAAGATATTTGTACCTTGTGTCTATAGTTAAGCTGGCTTACTCATCCTTCAAACGACAATACAATAATACTAATGTTAAGTCCTGCGCCTGATCTCCTTACGGTCGTGTTGGATATCAGATGATGATGGATGATAATGTGAGTGCATCTGTTTCTGTGCACACACTTGTGCGCTTTGATATGTTCTGTGTAGTTGAACTTTGACCTTGGGATTGGCCGCCGTGACCGTAATCGGTCAGGACACGTAATATTCATCGCAATGCTGTTTTTCAAATGATCATAGTCCATTTATTTTCTGGTTATATATATTAACACTAGTTGTCGCCCACGGCTTCGCTCGCGTTTTAGTGGGTTGGTTGTCATGTGTTAGGCAATATAGAGTATATATTATAAATGCGAAAGTAACTCTGTCTGTTACCTCCTCACGCTTATACTGCTGAACTGATTTAGATGAAATTGTGTATGGAGATTTGAGTTCCGGGAAAGGATAGGCTTCTTTTTGTAATACACCCCTCGATGGTGAATTTGGCAGTGATCGTATGTGTGCTGTAGCTAAAGTTTTAAAAAATTCGCGCTGGAAAAGCCGTAGGTTCAGTTAGTTAACAATAAATACAATTCTACAACAAATACGTAAATATTTTTAAATCTGACTTATCTATTCGCACAAAACACGCTCGAAATAGATACAGACTTTAATTGTAGAAAGTTTTCAAACAAAAGGGAATGTTATACGTTTCCTAGTATTGTTAACGTGAAGGGGAAAGTCGGTTTGTTTGTTCGAGCATAGATGTGATACGACATTTGAAAATGTCGCTGCGCAATCAGGAAAACAATACGCCCATGCGCGTCATAATATATTTTAATAAATATAACTAATCTAAGGCTGATATGGCCCAGTGGCTATAACACGCGATTCTTAATAGAAGATTGTGGGTTATATACAAGTAACCAATGACGTCATTAATAATTAATTTAATTATTACGTCTCATTTAATTCAGGTTGGTTAAAACATATGGCCGATCTATACGCGTGAATCTTACCTCACAATATTAGCTAGCATCAAAACCGAACTAAACGCATTTAATAAAGGTGTTTGCCCGAATTAGAAGCTGCAATCATCACTTATAACTGTACTTCTAACCACTGGACTGTATCGTCTTTATAATAGTCTCATAGATCGTTATGTTTGTCGTTATTTTAAGTGATGTTTTGTAATGCAGTTCTTTTTACTCGTCAAACTTTTTTGTTTTATAAATCTATAAATAAATAGTTCACATCACAGTGATATTTCGATGGATCGACTTTACGCGTTTCCCTTACATTGTGTAGGGGGTTTATGGTGCTCGCCGGTCGTGAAGGCACCAACTAAAAGCGGTACGCACTCTTTTCGGGGGACGTCACTGGTTCGCTTGCGTATACTACCATGACAACTGTGATACTTCTTTCAACTAGATATATATATGACGATAAAATTGTGTTTTTTTTTTTAAATAGTTACGTTCTTATTTAATTGACCATTTAATTATTTTATTAATATAATAATGAGTAGGTCGTGTATGTATAAATTTATTTCGTGCATATGGAACCGGATCTCTGTACATTATTAGGCGAAAAGCGCCAACTGTTTTTTAAATTTAAACAGCTTAAAAAGTTTATTTATATACTAATATTATATACAAAAACCTTCCCTGAAAAGCGCTGCGTATTCTGGTAAATTTTTATGTATATTCGTTTAGTATATTTTCAGAGATTTACAAAAAGTACGTATTATGATTTATTTGTATTCATAATAGAAAGAGACGAATGATGGTTATTGTTATTCCAAAGCTTTATTATGTGTGTTAAAAATTGATCGATTTAAAAAAAAATCATCAAATATTGGTTAATTTCGATCAAGATATTAAATAAATATAAGGATATTCTATCCCTTTACGATTTAAAAACAATAATATATTTGTTCAAGAATAATATATACGAGCCTTTATTTAGAAACAATGTGCCCAGTGTGCATAAACCTTTAACTAAGGGCTGGAGGGGTAGAGTGGGGTGCGGTAGCTCAGACCGCGTACCGCGCGCGAGGCGACAACACGCCTTCACAATGTTGATGTAGTGTTCTGTGATACCTCGAAAATGTCTAATTACCATATTCTATTGGCTGTTTTGTTTGCGATCAACTTGATCATGGGTGAGTATCAATTATTTTACAATTAAAAATGTAAATAAATGTTGACGATACCTGATTCTTGTTGTTGTTTTTTTTGCATGTAAATGTATTGACGCTTAGTGAATGATGAATTAGGTTTTTTATAAAATGATTGATGGCTTTGATTTATGATCTGTGGTATCTCTTTAACGATTTCAAAAGAGTAAATGTTACTTTGAATAGTCAAAGGAGATCTTATTTAAAAACCTACTTAACATACCATGCAAAACATGATCTATAATTAAATAAAATAAAAAAAATACGTTTTGTCATTTCGTAAATTATAAAAAAAATCGTGACGCTTTTTATTTATAACGATTTTTTAATATATATATTTATAATTAACGTCTACGTAAATTTAAAAATACGTCTCTACGTTATAAGAAGCAGTCTATACGTATATACATATATAACTACAATGGGCGCGAAGATCATTGCAGAATCGATAACCAATTGATTTACTGAGAACATATAACAAATATATAATACATAGAATCAACAGTAAAAAAAATATTTGAAGAATATGCTTTGTAATGTAGAGGACAGCGTCATTTTGTACACTCGCTTTGTTCAAAATTTTCGCGGGTGAAGTCGCGTCACGTCATGTGTACTACGTATTCCTTGAAATACGTTGAATAAATAATTGAATCTCTGTTTACGGTCTGTGCGACAAAACCAGAACAGCAGTTAATCTTGTCGTACTAATTTACTAAGATGATGAAAAAACAGGAGGTTATTTTTATCTGTATTTTTTTCTCCCTGGACCCCCAAGCTACGATTATCTGTTACGTGTCATAAGTCTAATAGCACAACATACATTTTTTAATAGCGATGTTCGTTTGTTTTAACACATTTACGATAAACACGACTCCAATTGATATAACTCCACTTTCACACAATGACAGTTCATAATTTCTAGATTTATATCTATACTAATATTATAAATACGAAAGTAACTATGTCCGTCTGTTGTTCTTTGACGGCTGAATCGAATTTGATGAAATTTGTTGTGAAGTTCGAAATCTACTTTTTATGTCTAGTATCTGACGATCTACCGTTAAAACGCGAGCGAATCCGCAGGCGATGTCTGGTTAATAAATACAAGATGTCGAAGTTCACGCTTGCGTTCAATGGTCTTGATTCAAAGCGAGTGAAATTACGAAGAGCAGTAATTTATATAGTAATATTATATACTGAACCATAATTTGAATGGAGCTGCATCTTATTATGATAAGGTTTTCAATATGACAAAAAAAACCGGCCAAGTGCGAGTAGGACTCGCGCACGGTTCTATAATCTATAAAATCGGAAAAAAATCATATCTGCTGTATGGTCCTTCAAATATTTATTTCATTATTTGCGTTAGTATTCGCTTTTATTTATATACATTGATAAAGAAAATACTTTTAATAACAGCGGCTCTTTTATAAAGTTTTAATTAAAAATAATCAGTAGTGTATAATTATGTCTACTTTTATAAATATATTATGTAACAGATAGGGTGTGGCCCAGTGGTAAACATCTGAATCTTAACCCAAGACTGTTGGTTCAAACCGTGAAAAGATCACAAAATTTACACATATTAAATTAGTGTTTAAAAGTCATCACGTGCTCGTTGAAGTAAAACATCGTGAGGAAACCTGCACGTGTTGCATGTAAAACTGTCACACGCATTTCCACTAAGGAATAACCAACTGGACATAAAATTAATTACAAACGGCAATTGAACAATTCTAATGTCGGTAATTAAAACGAATTATTTTATGAATTTAGTAACCGAGTTCAAGTGTATTTTGTATGTGTTACAAGAAAGCCCGCGTGTCTTATAAGTAATCCTGATTTATGTTATCAATTTGTATTGCCTCTGGTGGATTATGATCTGAATCCCTCAACAGGAGGGCTTTAACAGATGTGAGAAACTCTCTTTACTAATAAGCTTATTTATTATTATTATATAGGTAGGCGGACAGGTAAATGGGCTACCTGGTGGTAAGTGGTCACCACCGGCATATACATAAGCGCTGTAAGAAATATTAATCATTCCTTTCATCGCCCATTCGCCACCAATGTTGGAAACTAAGATGTCCCTTTTAGTTACACTGGCTCATTCACCCTTCAAACCGGAACATAACAATACGAAGTATTGCTGCTTGGCGGTAGAATATCTGATGAGTGGGTGGTACCTACGCAGACGGGCTTGCTTTACTACCAACCTTTGACCATCACCTTTTCAAATAATAATTCTCTATACATTTCGGAGTTTCTATTGAATTAATTAAAATGTTATTTCTAAGACTGCGATACGAATAATTGAGTATGTTTTTCTACATACTATTGAGTTTAGTTAGTTTGTTAGTTGATTAATCTCTCAGGGTGGCTTTGAAAAGTTATTCTTTGTCAGTTAGTTAATTTTCTACATTATGTTTATTAAACACACGGGGACAATAAAGGTCTATAGAACTTCTAGATCGTGGAATAAATCTGAAAAGAAAAATACATATTTTTTCTGTCTGTGAAGTTGTAATTTTAGACATTTCTCTATTATAATATATATTTATGCAAATAAACCTTTTGAATCGCTCTGTTTTTTGATATGTTAACCGCGTTTAAAACTGCAAAATGTAGATATGATAAGGGTGTAAAATTATTGTTAGGGTTTTTTTATTTCGACGTATTAATAATATAAAAATAAATTAGTTCGGACTTAGGTCACTGATGGGGTATCTCAGTGCAAGTGTTAGAAGCCTGGGGTATTTCACTCTCCAGTAACATCAACTTAACACATATCTACCGCCAAAAAGCAATACTCAGCATTGTCGTGTTGCAGTTTGAAGGGTGAAAGAGCCAGAGTTACAGACACAAGGGACATTACATTTCAGTTCTCAAGGTATCCGCATATATTTACATCAGTGTTGCAGAACTGTCGATAGTTTGACTGTCGATAGTTAACCTCGAAAACTATTCAGGATATCGATAGTACTATCGATAATACTATTCATACTATCGATAGTATCGCTAGCTCTTTGTAAGCAATACTATTTGGTAGCAGGGATATTATTGATACTATCGATAGGGTCGATAGTTTTGGACTATCGATAGTTTAGGTTAAAAGTAACGGTTTTTGCAATACTATCGATAGTATTGTCACGTGTCAATACTATCGATAACAGTTTAACTATCGATAGTCTATCGATAGTCTATCGATAGTGGACTATCGATATGCAACACTAATTTACATGGGACGGTAACATCTTCGATCTTAAAATAACAACTTATATCCAGGAGCCCGCTTTGCCAGTATACCTGCCTATTTTAAATACAAATAATGATAAATAAACATAGATTCAATCCAAAAATACACAACGCCGACTAACCATGTACTGTTATAGTATCGTTTTAATATTACAACTAAGTATACTAAATTCCTTATTAAGTGTCCCTTCAACATACCTCTAACCGGGCATAATATATTAATTATTTACAGCTCTACCATTAAAAGTTACAGTAACAGAAGTAATTATAATATTACACATCGTAACTAATCGTGTCTCGGAAAGCGGGCGACGTAATCGTAAATACATTTCCTGAGTCGGCCAATAAACCGAACGGGAAATTATTGTCATGTGCACGCACTCGCGACGGTTTTTATTTACACGACGAATTATTCCGTATTTAAATACGCTGCGTGTTGTTTTAACGCTTGTAATTAAAAACATTTCTTTTTTATGGCGTTGGTTGACGAACGAGCTTATGAGCTGATGGTGATTGGTCACCACAGCCCATAGACAAAGGTGCTGTAAGAAATATTAACCATTCCTTAGATCACCTATGCGTCCCCAAGTTTGGGAACTAAGATGTTGTGTCCTTTTGCCTGTGATTACACTGGCTCGCTCATCCTTCTAACCGGAACACAACAATACAAAGTACTGTTATTTGGCGGTAGAATATCTGATGAGTGGGTGGTACCTAGACGGGCTTGCACGAAGCCCTACCACCAAGTAAAAAAATGTCTTAGTACAAATATATTTTACGTTATTAGTCTAGGAAAATTAAATGAATAGAATTTTTGGATAACTTATAATGTTTTTAAATTAACATGGTTATTTTTATTACTATAAAAGTATTTGAAGCGGGATATTTACCATGTTTTTTATTTTTATTTGGTGAAGCTCGATATTAAGACATTATCTACGAATGTCTTGTTCACGAGACTGAAGTTTGCGGGTTGTTGACGGCATTAGAAGTGTCCATATCGGACTGTATGACCAAATAAAGATAAAAAACACGGTAAATATCCCGTTTCAAATACTTATAGTAACTTATAATGTTCCCATGTAAGGTCAATTAACAAATTAGACATTTAAAAATCAGCTCGCTCTGCACACAGGTCAATCTTCGGCTCCTCTTTTCCAACGGCCATTAGCAATGTACTTAGCGTCACGCCACCTAGCGGTCGTTCTCTGTTACGTTTGCGAGGACGCGATCTTCATTCAATTTTTAAACATCGTATTAAGTTTCTACGTGCAACAGCACTTTAAATATTGTACCACAGAAACTGTATTCACCGCGCGCCAATTTATATATTTCATTTTCCCGCGCTTTTGCGATGCGCGACACTCGAAATGACAGATGCATAAATACACAGATAATATATAATATGTTAATATAAAATATTAATCTAATACATTATTATAGATCTGCGTACACTATATCTTTACGGTTAACGTCGAGTTTAGTAATATTTAGTGATGATAGATCTATGTATATCTATCTCGGTGATCGGTTTGAATTAATGATTTAATTAACGAACGAAATGTATTTAATTGGTAAAAGTCACACAGACTATAAATAATTTAAACCAATGAATTCATCTTGGGTTCGGATCATTGTGAGGAAACCTGCATGAGTTTAATTTTACCATCGTGATCACCATATTATTACCGTTGGAATGATAAGTTGTTCAGCTGATCTTCCAACGTCCGGGAAGATTCTCGGCCCAAATAGTAGTTATTTTTTTCGTATATTTGTTCAATATAACTTTCTATTCTTACGAAGCTGGCACGGGTCTACAATAAAAAACCGGCCAAGTGCAAGTGGGACTTGCACACGAAGGGTTCTGTACCATTATTTATAAAACGGCAAAAAATCACGTCTGTTGTATGGGAGCCCCCTTAAATATTTACTTTATTCTGTTCTTTATCATTGTTGTTATAGCGGCAACAGATATACTGTGAAAATTTTAAGTGTCTAACTATCACGGTTCATGAGATACAGCCTGGTGACAGACGGATGTATGGACGGACGTAAAGCGGAGTCTTATATGGTCCGTTTTACCCTTTGGGTACTGAACCCTAAAAAACAGCTGATTAAAGGTATTTAAAAGCACATATTACACATGTATTCCAATAAATAAAATTTTCTGTTTGTGATTTCGAAATAACTGCCTCCATTGAAGTTAATATTATTATATTTTTATTTCAGTCAGAAAAAAAAACGTAAAAAAAATGTATCAGTATATAATAAATTCATAAGAGATTTTTCGCTGACTTCAACGACTAGTCTGAGAGATCTCGAAGATGTGTACTCGAATGTTTAAATACTAATAATATTAATATTTTACATCTCTTACTCTACCGCCAAACAGCAATAGTTAGTAGAGTTCAGCTCTGTTTGAAGAGTGAGTGAGCCAGTGTAACGAGAGAGATAACATCTTAGTTCCCAATGTTGGTGGCACATTGGCGATATCAGGAATGGTTAAGATATCTACAGAGCCAACGTCTTTTTTTATACCTACCACAGTAATATTATTAGTAAAAAATAGTAAATAGTTAAAGGTTAAAATAACATACATAAACAGCCTGTAAATTTCCCACTGCTGGGCTAAGGCCTCCTGTCCCTTTGAGGAAAAGGTATGGAGCATATTCCACCACGCTGCTCCAATGCGGGTTGGTGGAATACACATGTGGCAGAATTTCGTTAAAATTAGACACATGCAGGTTTCCTCACGATGTTTTCCTTCACCGCCGAGCACGAGATGAATTATAAACACAAATTAAGCACATGAAAATTCAGTGGTGCCTGCCTGGGTTTGAACCAGAAATCATCGGTTAAGATGCACGCGTTCTAACCACTGGGCCATCTCGGCTCGGCTTTTTTTATTTATTTAAAGGTTAAAACGGCGGATTTTAGAGGATTTTCGTTACAAATGTAATCGTACGCTAGGGAAGCTACGGGTTTAGCTAGTATTACAGCTATAATTTACCGTTGCCCACGTTGCAATGAGACGCAACAAATTGGTCTACCGCACAGTTCGATGTTGAGGTTGAAACTAAATCCTTGTTTTCATTTGTTGCTAGGAACTATTTATTAATTTAAAATTTAAAAAAAAATGCACTGCCTTCGCTAAATAATAGAACGAATAATTGAAGCCACTGTCATCCAAGATGATTGATGTGAGGATTCTAACATCCAAATCCGTTTAGTTGTTTAAAAGTTATGGTGGAGCTGAAAAACTTACATGTAAACATGAACTCTGAAAACACTTCTATTTTTAAGCAGTCGTGTTTCCACTGGTCACCTACCCGACTCCAAAAAAGTAAGGTTATCGATTTAATTTTTTTTCTCTGAACTTCTTTTCAAAGTTATTTTTTTCTTTTTTGAAGTTAGATTTCTCGTTTCCCATTTAAATTTGAAGAAAAAAATCAAGTCAGTTTTTTATGTTATTCTTGGGTTTATCTTTGGCTGTCAATATTTTGCATACGAATTAAATTAAATCAAAATACTTCTATTCAAAGAGTAATTACAAGTAATTTTGAATCGTCAAGTGTTTTCGCCTGTTTGTAATGTTGTGACGAGAAAAATGACCAAGAAACTCACTTGTTATGCTATTTTTAGAAAAATATCGATGTGTACCATTCCGAATGATGAATGAGCCAGTGTACTGTCATATCATATAATCTTAGATTCCACTGTTGTCATCATATTGATGCAGAAAACTTAGTTTATGTAGAAACGAAGAAAGAGGTGGGTGTGAGGTCACCCAATGGATTAATTTTTTCCTGATCGAGCACAGATAAGTCTCAAGTGGAGAACACGGAAGAGCAGCAGCTATTTATAAAAAATGGGTACCATATCCATACACATCAGTGTTCAAGACGACCATTGCAGTGGTTTTACTGGGTGAAATTCTGACCCGATATATTTCAAATTAAATGAAATCGCCCGTTATCAACATCCAGGTCAGCTCTGCCGAATTACACTCTGTTCACAATTTATGGACAGGTTATAAACTCGCTAGATTTATTATAACCTGTATGCGGCTGATTGTGATACAAATTCCGCTTTTTTTTTTTAAGAAAACATATTTTAACTGGAAAACCTGGAAGACGTCCAAAACATAGAGCTTAGGAATACCAGATGTCATCGATTCAACATCGAATCGATGACATCTGGTACTTCAACCCGTTTTCACCGCATCTAAAAAATTATGAATATCGTTCTGGTACCTCAATGCATTTGAAGTACGATAACATTAAACATATGATCCATTTGTACTGTCTCTCTTTAACTTTACGGTAACCCGTTTGTGAGAAAGCGATGAGGCGAATGTGTAACCGAATTCGATATCACATTCGTTTAATGTTCTCACTAACTGTATAATGTGAAGTTAAAAAGGCAGGGCGGCATCTGAAATCGGATGTCAACATCGATATTTAATCCAAATATTTTTGCCTATGCCTAATAGATCCGATTCCAATTGGGACATGACTTTCGTCTAACTACTACTACCCTTCAATATTACTTCAACGTATCATATGGTGAATGAAACTAGAGAAGAGTTTTCCAGTGTTCAAAACTGTAATTATAATTGATCAAAATCAAAATATACTTTATCAAGTAGGCTTTTATAAGCACTTTTGAATCGTCATTTAACAAACTATATTAAGTAAAGCTACCACTGGTTCGGAATGTAGATTCTACCGAGAAGAACCGTCAAGGAACTCAGTAGTTACTCTTTTTCAACATCTAAAAATACAGTCATGTTAGTTAAATACAATTATATATGTATGTGATGTCTCCTGCCTGGAAGTCAACAAGCATTAACTCCACGCTTTTTTATCATCTATATAATCTCGTATCGAATAATATGCCTACTTTATCAATGTATTTTACAAATGATTTGAATTTATGAAACGGCAAAGTTAAAATGTCTGCAGAATTTTAATAAAAAACGGATACCTTGCCTCAAGAATGATTTATTGACTTTGCGGAGTCAAACTGTACCCAGCAGCGTTTCTCTGGACAGCGCGATTTAGGAAAGTGACATTTTCAATCAGCGCCCTCTATCGCTACCTGGTTGTTAGATACGCAATTGCATATGCTCTATAAACAACACTATTCTATTTAACTATAAAATCCACTTTAATTTTACTTTATAAGTTCCAAAAACAAATTGCATCATCAACGATCCATAGATTATATTCAAGATTTCGACCAATGAAATTGCATTAATTCTATGTCATAGTTGTTCATTTGTATTTACTCTTAAAGTTGAACTATATAAATATTCCAGCTGTTTTGGCAATCGATTGAATGATACAGACGTTGATGCGCCATCTAGCGGCAAGTTACAACAAAATTGGTTATAAAAAGGCGCCTGTGTATGTATGCGTTAAAAGGTATACTTTTCGATGTTTCATGGTAACTATAGACTTACAGGTATAAATCTTTACGAGATATGATAATATGTATGTATATATTTAGCTCTCTATCACCAGTAACTTTGTTGTGTTATTTTTTAAGGTTTATTATTAAGTTTTAGTATATCATTCTATACATTTTCCATTAAAAAGGACATACAATAAATGTGTCATGTTGATAGCACTGGATGTAAACTAATGCCACACAATTTGTTTGTGAAAATTTTCAAAATATGATTAACTAAAAACGATCAGTCAATAAATTTTCCGTTATGAATGATTCATTTTATTTATAAAAAAATTGTGTATCGAAAATATCCACTTGGTGCAAAATTTCGATAATTTCGACATTTTTAATAGTGTCCAGTGGCAGTGCTTTCGTTGAAACCGGTACTGCACTTTGATGATATATGGTGTTCCTTCAAACGTTCGAATACTATTAATCCCCAATATATATACTAACATCCATTTTACACCTACCTATGTGAGCGGTGCCTTTAATATTTGTTGCACGTCGTACAGAGTTCAATAAAAAAAACAATTCATTCGAATACCCTCACGAGCACTCTTCAATGGCACTCTACGAATCTGTTCCGTTCGTTTTGTAAAGCTACGACCCGTTTGGAATGTAAATTGCAACACATTCAATAGTTACTCTTTTATGCTCAACTCAATGCAAGATGAATTCAAATATCCTATAGAGACATATTTTTTTTTTTTATTTAAAGTGACATATGACTCCACTCAATTGGTAGTGGAGTCCAAACGCGAAGACGACCAGCACAGTCAGAAAGAATTAACTACACTAGCCGCCCTCGCCAAGCCGGCTCGGAAGATGTCAATTCACACCTTGATTGAAGGAACCCAGGTTGCAAGAGGAGGGAAACACGTGTGTTGGTAGAGAACTTTTAAAGGATATCCTAGAAAACGGGACGGATAGTTTGTAGAATAATACTTTCGACTACTAAAACTACAACTAAAACTTTAATTAAGTCCGTAAGTCTGGTCGGTTCGCGCGATTAAAATATAATGAATCGATTAATAACTTTGCTAAACTGTAATTCAAAACTAAGAACAATCTATGATTATAATTAACCAAAACTACTGAAATCAACGAAAAGCCATTAAAACTAACTAAAACCGATTAAACTTACTAATCTGCAAGACCCTTGTATCATATGACGATATCATAGAACAGGGACCTTTCAAAAATGCCATCGTGCTTTTGATATTAATTGTATATTGTAATTTATTTTAAATATAATAGTTAGGTAGACAAATTGACATTTTTAATTCATAACAGTGCGATTTTTAATGCATTTTCTGCCTCGCACAATCACTCTGTAGAACAGCTTACGCCGGCGGCTCTTCCGATTTGATACGACTTGGAAACCGTCAAGAATAGAGCCTTCTCATACCTTAAAGGCCGTCAACACACCAATAAGTCCCCCAGTGTTGCAGACGGTTATGTTTAGTAGTCTCCATCGGATAGTATGAACATCTGATAGTATGTGATATTTTTGGGTGGCGGTTTGTGTGCTGTCGGCAGTGTTACATATTTTATCCGGGTAAAGTTGCATGTTCAGCTAGTAGTGAATAAAATGCATCATCCACGTTAAATTTTTATCAACGTGCATTAGAGTGGCGGTCGTATTTATAAGATGTCTCAGAGTGCGTGAGATCACTCAGAGTAAAGACTACTAAAATATATAAACAAGATATTTATTAATTTTATTAAAACGCCGGTTACGCAACGTGAAGGAGCGTGCAGTCTATTCCAACAAATGCCACTTCTATTGTAGTTTCAGTTCTTAGTACTTCCGACCCTGTGCAACCCTTGTAAAGTTGGGAATAATTTAAAAGTCTAACATCCAGAGGGCTTAGGGACATTACAAATTTGAATATTTAAATATTAGCAAGTGTAATATATTATGTTTCAATAACCGAACTACTATTATAAATTGAAGTGAAAGTGAGTTTCTCAATGTTACGTTTTCACGCGTAATTACTCAACTGATCATCATGAAGTTTTGCATACATATTATCGAGGATATAGAAAAGGACATGGGGCACCTAATATCCCCCATAAATAGGAACCCATATATTATATTATACTTTTATTCTATCAAAATTATCTCCTATTTTATCAAAGTTATGTTCATATAAATTTAATGTAAAAAAAGTGATGCGTATAGGCCCGTTTTAATCGACTGTGCAGGAAGTTTTGAGGAAGTGGGGGTTAAGGTTTCTCGCTGATGATTGTCAAGTCTTAGTTCATCGGTGAAATCGCCACAAATTTCCCACTGCTTGACAAAGCCTTCTTTTTTAGGAAAAGGCTTGAAGCTCTTACCTCTCTATAAAAATGTGGGTTGGCAATTTATTGATTCGACACATGCAGATTTCCTGATGATGTCGCTGCCCTCCCGTACAAAACTCCAATTTCATAAGGACCTAATAGCTCTTGTCACTTTTCAGCCTGTAAACCATCTTTATCCAAAATGTCATGTCAATTCTTTTCTCGATTGATATATTAAGGAAAGCCACTTTTTTATATATTTTTTTTATGATATCGGTAGGCGGACGAGCAAATGGGCCACCTGATGGTAAGTGGTCACCACTGCCCATAGACAATGGCGTTGTAAGAAATATTAACCATTCCTTACATCATCAATGCGCCACCAACCTTGGGAACTAAGATGTTACGTCCCTTGTGCCTGTAGTTACACTGGCTCACTCACCCATCAAACCTTCATATTTTCGCATATTAATTTATACATTACAGGAATTAATCCGCGATAAAGTACCGCAGTACTACACTTACGTACAGTGATTTATGTTTATTTTGTTACGCATAGCGGCTGCCTAATGAGTGCAGTGTCTAAATATAAGTTTAGATCCCAAGATTCTCAGTTTAAGTCCCATTATAGGTTTTAAACTTAAATTTAAAGGTTTTCTATCGAAAAATTCTCATTGGCATCCCGTAGTCTGGAACTTAGAAGTGTATACTGGCCAGTTGGTCTAGTGTCTTATATAGACGTAATCCCAGGCCGGGCCGAAAACATTTTTGGGCTTTCCTGTAAGACAATTCTCGCTAACGGCCCGGAGTTAGGGATTTGGAAGTGTGTACACTCCCGTGCCTCAGACAACACGTAAAGACGTTGGTTCTGTATCTCAACTCCTTTCGGTAGTGTCGCAGATGTGTGTGTTTTGATTGTGAGAGTGAGAGAATAGAGTGCTGCGTACACCTTTTCGCTATATTATGTCCCATGTGAATTGACCAGGACGAAGTCATCATCGCTTGTATTGTAATGTATTGTCATAGTCAATGTTCCATACAACTTTCTAACATTTGACGATCGTGTTCAGCGGTGAGTTTCGAGTTTTTTTCTAAGAATAGCTCTTCTGACAGTTTTTTTCATTCCTTATTCAAAATGTATACAAATAAATGAGAAAAGATTTTAATGAATGAAGAAACAACTAAACCAATTTATATTCCGCTGAGTTTCTTCCGTCAGTTTTTCTCAGGTCTGAAGTGTTTCCGAATGTTTGTTTTTTATTTATGATCAGAAGATGCAATATTTTTGGGAAAAATGTTTTGTATCCATGTATATAAAAACGAAATACCACTCACTGATTATTAACGAAATCTCAGACACTAAAACAACTACAACCATGAAATTTGACAGGTTGGTTAATTATAGGGAGTAGATATACGCTATGAATGAATATTACGAAACTCTATCCCTAAGGGGTTAAAACTGGGGTTTAAAGTGTCTGTTTCAGCTAGTATAATTATAAAATAGAAACTAAAGTTTTGCCCGTTGTAAATTTTGACTATTGACGTGACAAGCGCGAATTACATGTTCCTGTAAAAACATATATGTAGTACATTTATTAACGTTATGTGTGCGAGTACTTTCGCAACATATAAAACCTCATTCAAGCTTGATTGCTAGCTGTATTTTAATGCTGCGTCGAAACGTTTTTGCTTTACCAACACGGCTAATTAACTTATTAGATTTTAGACGTATTTTTTTCATCGAGTTATTTTATTTACTAGTGTATCTGTAGTTATATATATAATTATGATTATTATTACTTTTTTTATTGCCTCATTGTCGTGTTTTTTTTTAAAACGGCGAACCCCAAAGGTGTTGGTCTCAAGTTTGATCAATAAGACTTAATTTTATTATTCCTATCGGTTTAAGAGAGTAGAGTTTGCGGAGTTTCTTTCACCGGTTCTTCTCAGGTCTGGGTATTTTCTTATTTCGGGGCGTCATGGTGGCTCGACGTCCTCTGATGAATGGGTACCGCTGGTTTTTTAGTGGGTATTCCAGCGCACTCTGCAGCGGCGATTCCTAGATAACTCATACCCCCCTCTTCAAGTGGGGAATATAAAAGACAAGAAAGGGTATTGTCTTTTTAGAAACGGCGGTAGTTGCCAATTTCTTTTTCTTTTAAAATAGTAGTTGCAATGTTATGATGTAGGTTAGCGGCCGAACTATTGGTCACCACCGCCCATAGACATTGTTGCTGTAATAAATATCAACAGTTCCTTTCATCGCCAATGCGCCACCAACCTTGGGATATGATGTTTTTTATTTTATACTTGTAGTTACATTGGCTCACTCAGCCTTTAAACCGGAACACAACAATACTGAATACTGCTGTTTGGTAGAATATCTGATGAGTAGGTGGAGCTCTACCAAATAGACATCAAAATTTTTATATGCCCGATCTTTGAACCCAGGACCTCACTGACTCGGCTACCTCAAATGCTAGTCATTGAATGAATTGATGTATAATAATATGGTTTCAATTGAATGTACATCAATTCCGCCTCAGTAATTAAATTCTGGTCTAAAATCGATATCGCGCACGCATTAGAACCACATCCACGTGGAAAATCAATACCGTATGCGGTAAATCTTATGTTGATTGGATTTTAATTGGTTAAAACTTCTTTTTTAACATACAAAGGCTGGTGGAACGCGCAGGGCATTATAGGGAAGCCACAAAAGCGAATACAAATTCTAGATAGAGCGAAATTACGTGTTTTAATTTTTGTTACTTCGTCAAAAGTGGCGTTACTTTAATATATATAAGGGACATAACATCTTAGTTTCAAAGGTTTGTGGCGCATTTGTGGATGTCAGAAACGGTTAATATTTCTTACAGCGCCATTATCTATGGGCGATGGAGACCACTTACCATCAGGTGGCCCTCACTCACCCTTCTAACCGGAACACAACAATACAGAGCACTGTTATTTGGCGGTAGAATATCTGATGAGTGGGTGGTACCTACCCAGACGGGCTTGCACAAAGCCCTACCACCAAGTGAATCTATTCATATTTTAATCATTACTTTAAATTTATGATACAATTAAATAAAAATGAAAATTTTATACGTTCGATCAATTACCACAGACTATAATATACAAAAGGTATCATATAATATCACCGGGCATTTAATTTGCCGGATAATCAAAATGATAAAGTGGTTCCCTCCGAAGAGTTATCCGGTTATAAATCATCCTTTATAACCGGGTGAGCGAGATTTTCAGATAATATATGATATAGTATATATTCTATATTATATAATGATAATTTGACGCGTTCGTATATCATACTGACTGTAGTCAAATCATTTGGGACACCATTGGTGGACTTTGTGCAAGTTACTCTGGGTAGGTACTCTTATCTATACGTATAATAAAATTGGAGTGTCTGTTTGTAATATTAAAATAACCCATTTTTACTAAATGCATATACACGGTACATATACCAAAATAATTTTTTTTACAATTTTTGTCTGTCTGTTTGTTCCGGCTAATCTCTGGAACGGCCGAATCGATTTCGACAGGACTTTCACTGGCGGATAGCGGATGTAATAAGGAGTGACTTAAGCTACTTTAATTTTAGAATAAAAATAAAATCACGCTACAATATCCAAATAACTTAAATTCAAACAACGCGCACGAAGTCGCGGGCACAGCTAGTCACATATAAAACCATCAAACAAAAATACTTAGTATCGTTGTGTTCCGTTTTGAAAGGTAAGTAAGCCAGTGTAACTACAGTCACAAGGGACATAACATCTTAGTTCCCAGTTGGTAACGTATTGGTGATATCTGGAATGGTTAATATTTTTACAGCCCCAATGTCTACGGACTCTGGCAACCATCAGGTGGCCTAATATTTCGTTTGCATACATTAACAGCATGTAAATTTCCCACTGCTGGGCTAAGGCCTCCTCTCCTTTTGAGGAGGTTTGGAGCATATTCTACCACGCTGCTCCAATGCGGGTTGGTGCAATACACATGTGGTAGAATTTCGTTGAAATTAGACACATGCAAGTTTCCTCACGATGTTTTCCTTGACCGCCGAGCACGAGATGAATTATAAACACAAATTAAGCACATGAAAATTCAGTGGTGCCTGCCTGGGTTTGAACCCGAAATCATCGGTTAAGATGCACGCGTTCTAACCACTGGGCCATCTCGGCTCTACTCTTTCGTTCGCATACCAATTTTATAAAAAAAAGGCTTCGAGTTTATATCAAAACGCGTCAATCGATGCTTTACATAAAAATTACAGTTTAACATTTGGTAATAACAATTTGAACATGTTAAATAAAACATGATGAATATGGATTGTAATATTTAACAGGATTACACAAATGAACAAGATTGCACTTAATACTCGTCGATTTTCATATAGGATATATGGATTTTATTGTATATGATTTTTGTATGTTTATTTTCGGATCGATTTAAATTAGTAACCACTGAGTTACTAGCCGGGTTTCACTAAAGGATCTTTCTTCCAAACCAGTAATATTTTTATATGAAAAACCTTGTAAAATGATATTTTTAAGTGTTTGTATTTTGGCTTAGCCCAATTCAGCGAGGGGCCTCTAGGCAAGCCAAAAATTGAGAATTTAAATTCATTGTTAATGGAATAGTTGATACCAAATATTTTTCCTATTCGAATAGTACTCATATCGTAGTAGTTTACTAAGAAAACATTGTTATTGTAAATACAATTTCGTTGTGGCAAAAAAACATATTTAAGGAACTTACTTTGACGTGCATTGCCAAGGGTATATATGTAATATATTTCTCCCTGTCAATACTTCCATAAATGTTGCCTGTTATTAATAGAAAAGGTTTAATTTTGACGTTGAATATAAAAAGTACATTAATGAATTTTATAACCTCGCAACATTTTCAGTGCCGCGCAAAACCACGAAAACGTTTACACGACGTTCGCGATGCAAAAACGTTGACACAACATAAACAATGGAACAACGGGGAACAATTTCGACGAAACGACGAACAGACGTCACACAATGAATACGAAAAGTAACGTGAACAATTTCCATCACTCGTAAATAAAAAAAAGAGTTCACGGCTCAGTGATTAGAAAACGTGTAATTTAACTGGTGATCGCGGGTTCGTTGGCAAGCACAACCCAGACGGGTTAGATGACAATGAATTCTTCATTGACGAGGAATAAGTATCACTTGGTGTAGTTTTATGTGTTACCTTTTTCACCCTAACTGAAATCCGAATCGTATTCCAACACGCCTTGGTAACGTGGTGAAATCGGCTCCAAACCTTCTCCTCAATAATCAAAGGCCAGCAGTGGGATATTTACTGACTCGACTGTACGTTTTTACGCCGAATAATTTGTGAAACTGCTGGACACAGTGCTCACAATCATCATTTCAGTATTTTCGCAGTCGTTTTCATTTTCAACGCGATTTTGATTGCAGACGTGTTTGACAATTAGCCAGTAGTTATAGCTGAGGATAGTCGACTGCGGGCAAACAGAATGATTGATAGGATTGGACTGAATCCAAAAGCAAGGTACGCCAACTCGTTAATCATTGACGATTTACAACGTGCAATTACAATAAAAGCTGATTTTAAATAAAAAAAATGGATTTATATACAGGACTTGGTTACGAATAATTTTTGGATAGTGATACTTGGATTTGGATAGTGATTCTGGATCTGATCAAGAACTGTAGTTGCGGATGTTAATCTCATAGGAAATTCTGGTTTGTTTTTGAAGAACTCTTCAAGTTTCATTCGATTCGAAATCTCAGAGCAAGCACATCTCAGTCGGACCAGCCCCACTTAACTACTGCTACTCAGTAGTGACGTGTTTCAGATTACAGGGTGAGAAATTGTAACAATAGCCACAAGGGATATAACACCTTAGCGCAAGGTTGGTGGCGCATTGCCGATGTAAGGAATGGTTAATATTTGTAACAGTACCAATGTCTACAAAGGTGATATTTATCATTATTTAATCTGTTAACCTAATCCTATAATCCTATAAACCTTCAGTTAAAATCCACAAGTTCTGCTTACCTAATGAATGTTTTATTTGTGACTGACATGAAGGTAAGTAATAAAAATACAACCTTTCATTGAATTGACGTGACATTTTTGTCCGATATCTTGGATAATCTATGATATTTATTATGGATTCCCAAAAAGGCGTTTTGAATGTCGACGAATTTTTTTTTATGAAATCGGTAGGCGGACGAGCTAATGTGCCACCTGATAGTAAGTGCTCACCACTGCCCATAGACAATGGCGCTGTAAGAAATATTAACCATTCCTTACATCACCAATGCGCTACCAACCTTGGGAACTAAGATGTTGCGTCCCTTGTGCCTGTTACATTGCCTCACTCATCCTTCAAACCGGAACACAACAATACTGAGTACTGCTGTTTGGCGGTAGAATATCTGATGAGTGGGTGGTACCTACCCAGACGGGCTTGCACAAAGCCCTACCACCAAGTATCGAAACTAGAAGTAAAATTAAAGTGTATATAAGTAATGAAGTGGGATATTGTTGTACTAATTATACATATAATAAAATTGGCGTGTCTGCTTGTAATATTAAAATAACCGCGTTTTACTAAATGCATATGTACGTATACACGGTACATATACCTAAATAACATTTTTTACAATTTTTGTCTGTTTGTTCCGGCTAATCTCTGGAACGGCTGAACCGATTTTGACGGGACTTTCACTGGCAGATAGCTGATGTAATGAGGAGTAACTTAGGCTACAACAATAACCAATTTGTTCAATTCAAACGCGCACGAAGTCGCGGGTACCGCTTGTATTTAAATATTAATCAAGAACTGTCTGAAGTGTATAATATATGTATGTAGCTGAATTATTGGCAAATCGCGTTTTATATGTAAAGGTAAAGTACGTCGATCATTACTCCTCTTTCGATTCGAATAGGATGTATAATTTGTGTTGACATATTAACACAGTGACAGTATAACTTTTGTTCTGTCTCGTGTTTCATTTGACCAAATTTTGTAGAAATATTTCGCATCAGAGCAGTTGTATTTTGAACATTATTTTTTATCCACGCTCGCCTAACTCCGCAAGTATCAAGATCGTTTAATGGGCGAGTATAAAAGGTTAATACGTTTTATTCGATTCCCCATTCGTTATCCCGGTTGGAGCTCGAAATAAAATCGCTTCAAATTAAAACTTCACCCGGTCAAAATGGCCGGTCATTTAAATTGCGCTCGGCTATTTGAAAACGGTTAACGATGTTACAATTTCGTAGATATGAAAAAATTGTACGTGAATACATTTCTAAAATATTTGCAATTTAATAAAACCTTTTTCGACATTTATCTGTCGAGTCAGGGTAATTTTAGTTTTTTTTTTTTTAAAGCAATTTGCCGAAGGTATTTTGGCTTGGAACTTTAAAACTTGTTTTTTATTGAATATTGTTTACATGACGCCTTTGTAATCTCTCTGATATTAACAAAACTAGATAAAACTTTATTAAAAATATGAGCTAGCAGAGGTGACAACAGCGCGCGATTTTTAAGACATTTTCTGCCTCGCACAACCACTCTGTGGAACCAGCTTTCGCCGGCGGTTTTTCCGAACTGATACGACTTAGGAACCTTCAAGAAAAGAGCGTACTCTTTCCTGAAAGGCCGGCAACGCACCTGCAAGCCCCCCGGTGTTGCAGATGTCCATGGGCGGTAGTCACTTTCCATCAGGTGAGCCTCCAGCTCGTTTGCCAGCTATGACATAAAAAAAAAAAGGTGAATCACTGAAATGAATGGTTGTTGAAATATTTTATAATTGAAGACAATCCTGATAAATAAAACACGCTTAACACTCTGCGAAGATATCAAGGAACATCCCGAAAGAGGAAGATAATAATATACCATCTATTTTTAATTTACTGCTGGAAATTCATTGTGCCCAAGCCCGTTTGGGTAGATACCACCCACTCACTGTATATTCTACCACCAACCAGCGATTGTTTGAATCGTTGTCTTCCGGTTTGAAGGGTTAGTGAGTCAGTTTATCAGGGCACGGGATGTAACTCATTTTTCAAATTTGGGATTCTTTAAGCGTTGGTTAATATTTGTTGTAATATCTATGTGGGGAAATCACTTATCAGGTTGCCACATAAAAAAATTGAATTAAAAAAATTAATAGGTAAATGTAATGATTTATTTTATTTACTATAAAAATACAATTAAATTGTTGTTTATTCTTTCTTTATTTTATCGAATACGCCTTATGTATATTTGTTTGTTTTACATTAAATTTAAATATAGAATAATCTTAAGACGTTTGTTTATTTTATCATGGAAGCGAATACCTTTCCCGAGAAAGGATGAATGAGTTTTGCGAAAACGGAAACGGAATTCTTTACTTTTCGAATGATGACTATTAATATGTAAATTAAATTATATATATATAAATCGGTAAACAAAGGCAACATATTTCAGTACCCCTTTCTCCTTATCTTTTTAATGGATTTCCTATTTTTTAAATATCGGATGGCAGACAGGCAATTGGACCACATCATCATAATTGGCCACTAATCATAGACATTGGCGCTGTAGAAATGTTTACCATTCCTTCCATCGCCAATGGGCCCCCAATCTTTAGAACTAAGTTGCTATGTGCCTTGTGCCCGTAGCTGGCTTACTCACTGTTCAAAATCCAAACAAAACATTCTAAGTAGTGTTGCATATCGATAGTACACTATCGATAGACTATCGATAGATAAGGTGTTAGAGTTAATACTATCGATAGTATTACTAACCTAAACTATCGATAGTCCCAAACTAGCAATAGTATCGCTTGCAGAGAGCTAGCTATATCGATAGTCTTTTTTTTTTAATTTAATTTACACAAAGTTGCTCACAGTTGCCCGTGCCTTTTTTTACATTTTATATTTATAAATTTTGGCGTTATTTTATATTTTTACTGAACATCAGCAGATCTTCGTTGGACTTCGAGCTTGTCGTCTTCTTGGAAGACGTGGCCCACACTGACACTATTTTTTTTTTTATATTAGTATAGTGTTTGTTTTTGTTTTTTAGTATAGTATAGTTTTCGAGGTCAACTGTTGATAGTCAAACTATCAACAGTTCTGCAACGCTGATTCTAAGTATTTCTGCTTGGTAGTAGAATAAACGATTTCCATCTTTTGTTTTGCATCCATTAAAAATCTTTATTGTTATTAATAAAATAATGTTAACAATACAATAAAAAAATTCTAAATTAAAGATGGCCAAATATATATAGTTTTCCACAAATGTTCAACAATGAGCGAACACTAGAAAAATAAAGTCACTCAACTTAGATTCGAATGTAATTAAGAATGAGTTCAATTTGTTGAATTCGAATTGAGCTTTGAAAACAAAGTTTGAGCGGTGAAGTGGGGGGGGGATATGAGTGGTGACAAGTGAAATGCTTCTGACGAAAAAATAAGTTTTACGTGAAGTGAATTGCAAGCGCATTAATTTTTCCGAGTACTTTTGCTTTTGACTCGACTTTAAAAATAAGGTTACCGACTCGCCCTAATTTAAACTTTGTGTGCATTTTCCTCGATAACTCTTCGGTTGTTTTTCGATCTGTTACGTATAGGGAGTATGATTTCATAATTCATTTCATAAATATACTTTACGTGGTGGTAGGGTGTTATGTAAGATAAGTACTCACTCATCATATTATCCGATGGGACGGCAGATCCGACGCGACCGGAATGATTTGAGGTGCAGTAGCTCACGGCTCTACGTGCTTTTCGAGGCATGAATCCCACATTAACAGCCTGTAAATTTCCCACTGCTGGGCTAAAGCCCCCCTCTCTTTTTGAGGAAAACGTTTGGAACATATTGCACCACGCTGCTCCAATGCGAGTTGGTACACATGTGGCAGAATTTCGTTGAAATTAGACACATGCAGGTTTCCTTACGAAATATTCCTTCACCGAAGAGCACGAGATGAATTATAAACACAAATTAAGCACATGAAAATTCAGTGGTGCCTGCCTGGGTTTGAACCCGTAATCATCGGTTAAGATGCACGCGTTCACCACTGGGCCATCTCGGCAATCTTGTGTACGCTACACTTCCAACTTCGAGACTAGGCTGTAACTGCATTTTTTTTTACAGGAAAACCTTATAACTTCGTATGATATGATAAAATTTATGTAGCCGATTAAAATGGTTTTTCGTTTAATCATGGAAAAATAAACTGAAAACAAGCGTATTTTTAAATAAACCCTTAAAACCAAATTGGCAATGCATCCAGTTTTATTGGTACAAGTAATTTATGTCCGTCCCTCCCTGAGTGAGGGACGACCAAATGAAGCTTCATTTAAACACGCCCTGAATTATACTAGCTAGCCGTGTAACGCGGTTTGATCCGCGTCAAATTAAATAATGTATTTTGAAATGGAATTATAAAAAAAATCTATACCTAATATATATATGTATATCAATTAATATATCTTAATAATATATTTTTTTATACCAAACTGTATCAAAATAGAGATTATTTCATGACCCTGTTTTGTTCTTTTATTTATCGAATTTATCAAATAAAAAAAAAATCTTTGTTAAATTGGCCACGTGAAGCATTACACTTACTTATTGATAGTCAAATGAAACACTACCACCGGTTCGGAAAAGAAAATACCCCGACCTGAGAAGAACCGGCGAAAGAAACTCAGCGGGTCTTTATTTTGTCAAATTTATTAAATGCATATATTAAATATGAACAGAAATAGCCAGACAAGGTGATCCTTTCATTCCCAAGGTGTAAAATTCTTACATAACCATTGGGAGCTGAGATCTTATATCTCTTTTGAATGTACTTACACTGGCTCACTTACCCTTCGTGTTAGGTGGTGCGATATATGAAAGTTAGGTGGTACTCATACAAGCTTACTTACTAGGAGTACAGTACTTCGTCCACCTGATTGACATTAAAGTTCCACAAATTGGAATAAAAGTACTATGTTCAACTTCTAATTATAAATAAAGATTATTATTTTTATATAAACGCAATTAAAACAATTGTTGACGATGTCCATGGGCAGTGGTGGTCACTTTTCATCAGGTGAGCTAACTACTCCTTTGCCAACTGTACTATAAAAAAAAAAAAATATTCAATTGAATTCAGAGCACTCCTTAAAATAGTATCCCTCGTTTTATCGACTTATAGAAATATGTATTTCTGAAGTATAGATACCTAACAAATGTAACGTATTTATACTTTACCCGAATATTGAAAATTTATAAAAAAAAAAAAAATTTAAATAATATTATATAAATTCGTATATAAAAAAAAAGAAAGAGACAGACAGATAAAGAAAGAGATGAAAGGTTGCTTGAAAGGGGGATAACGCAATAGCACTAAGTTATAAAAGAATATTTTGATTTTGGTCACTTAAAAATCGTCATACTTTACATACAAAGGCAGTTACATCACAGACGGACACGTTAATTCTGTTTATCTATACGGATGTATAGATGTAGAGACGTGGATCGTGTGAGAACGTAGAACATCTATCAAGTGTACTCGCAGCCGGTTATCCGGTTTCGAGATTTATTCTCATACAACCGTTTCTGGATACACGCCAAGGAATTGCAAGCCGGATAATACGTTGCACTACGACTTAACCGGGTCACTGAGCGCATACCCGGGTGAAATTTTTATAGCGCATTACTAGGGTGTGTTCACGTTTAAATTGGCAATCTTCTGTCGTGAGATACTGGTAGGTGTTCGTGTTTGAGACGTATTCTGATGGCAGATTCGAGAAGATAGCTTAATGGGATTTAGCTAGCCGTTTTGTTTTACCCAATTCCCTAAAAAATGTGCTGAATTTATAATATTTTTTTTTTGAATTTCGATTTAATTTTGGGTATTTTAATATCGATTGAAATGCAATAACTATTTTGTTTTAATTATTTAGTATTTGATTGAGACAACTTTGTAATTGACGTGGTGAAATAGTTTCTTGCCGGTTCTTCTCGGTAGAGTCTACGTTCCGAATCGGGAGCTATTTTAAAATTTTATATGATCCTGTTAAACGACAATTCATATGTGTTTGTAAAAGCCTTCTTGTATGAAGTATATTTTAATTTCGAATCTTATCGTTGTGTATGGCAGTATAATAATGCCTATTTATTATTAAAAAAAAAAAAAATTAAAAAAAAGAAGATATCGTAAAAGAGGTTTTAATAAATTGTATATTACAAAAGTGTATGAAAACAAATGTTTCGTAAAACGAGTTATTTCGATACAAGGTAATAATAACGCTTGAATTTTTTTTATTGAAAATCGTTTATTGTCCACGGAGGCTTAATAGGGTTGGCAGTCTCGTGAGTATTTTTAATATCCTGTGTATACAACTTTTTATTTTAAAAGGCAACCATTTTATATACTTCTCCTCCTTTCTCTCTCTGTATGTATGTATGTATGTTTGTATTTATTTACCTGTTGTAATCCTTCTATACTATTTATCCCTACATAGTATAAAACAACGTCCCTAACCGTCTGTATATGTATATGCTTAGATCTATTAAACTCTACATTTTCATCGATAAAAAGAATGATTCAAGAGATTTGTTTATATGAATAATACAAGCATATTAAAGCAGAGAAAAGCCGAGTATTACAACTTTCAGAAAAAAAAACCATTTTTTTTAAATATTTGTTCTTCAATAAAGAAGTTGTATATAAGTTGATACTTACGGTATTGTATAGCGACTATAGCGCTGCAAGATGTTTTAATCATTCCTAACATCGCGAATTCGCCACTGTAACCTTGTGTTTCTCTGATCCACTCACCCTTTACACCAGCACACAGCACTAAGTATTGCTGTTTGGGTTTAAAATATATGAATAAGTGATGGTACCCATATCTTCTACCGCCAAATAACAGTACACTGTATTGTTGTGTTCCGGTTAGAAGGGTGAGTGAGCCAGTGTAATCACAGGCACAAGGGACATAACATCTTAGTTCCCAAGGTTGGTGGCGCATAGGTGATGTAAGGAATGGTTACTCGTCCGCCAACCAATGCCATAAAAAAAATATATATATCTATACTCTAGCTGTGTCTCTAAGTATTTTATAAATCGTTTCTAAAATATAGTTCATGAAATAATGTATAAAAAATATTATACCGAATCTAAGATATTCTCAGCAATGCGCGCCAATAAATATCATACATCAATGTAACGTAATACTGAAAAAAATGATCTCTATCAGTCGAATGACTTATCTTAAACAAATAAAAAAAAAACAAAGATATATTTAAAACTAGTTTTCGATCACGTGTTTTTTTTAGCCTTAACGTATAAAAAGGCATACGTTCCGTGGGATTCAAGCTTGCTCCATACGAAATTTCATCAAATTTAGTACAGTCGCAGCCACGAATACCTAACAGACAGATAGACAGACAGAGTTACTTTCATATTTATAATATTAGCACAAATTTTGAACTTTTGGCAACCCTATGCTGATTATACTGGTACTGTACGCTACTGTATTTATTATAACGTGAGTAACATCTAAATAATTTCGTAGTAAACTAGGCTTTATATTCAATTACATAAGAACTACGGTCCTATACGTTCTGTGGGATTAGACCATTGTTTAAATGACCTCACAGATATAGTAGCTTCGTTGGAAAATGTGCTTTATTCTTTATCACGTAAGCTTCGAAATAGCTTTCAGCTAAATTTATTTGTAAGATGTACGTTGTAATATGAGTCCTATGTAATTGTGTTAAGGTGTATACAATATAATATTATGGACGTATGCTCGCTAAAAGCCTTTGCGCTGCTTCAAGCGTAGGACTGATACATTTATCCAGTTATATCCGGTTATATCCGGTTCTCTACGGGTATTCGGATTCAGCCATTACAATTGAGTTTTCTTAATAGATTTTTTATTTAATTTTTATGTAATGTAAATACAGGTTATACACATAAATTGAAAATAATATTCTAACATTCCACGATTATATTTTGAGCTGAGTTTATTAATGCGGAAAACTTTTTTTTTTGTTGAAAAGTTTTGATTTTTTTTCAAAAAATAGTTATGAAAATAGTTCCAGCCATTCATGAGAGCAGTGACATTGTTGAAACGACTTATTTTTAAGTCCCACTTAAATTTGAATATAAAATAGTTATTAAAAAAATGTCCACAGGCATTTTGAGCGTAAGGTTCCGCGAATTATGAAATGGTTTCAAAGAAATTCAAATTTCACTTTTAAATAAGAACAAACAGTGGCTGTGACATACGGACGGACGGACAGATAGACAGACGATAAATCTATAAGGGTTCAGTTTTTTGCCATTTGGCTAAGGAACCCTAAAAAACTAGCGTTAAATAGCGTAAAGTACAAAAGGGAAAGAATATGCAGGTTCCGGCGAAGACGTATAGGAAGCCTTGTCTTGAACGATATTCGAAGACTTGGTAATATTTTCGAAGACAAAATATGAACTTGATAGCAATATTTTTAGTCAGATCAGGATAGCGTGCGTGACAATAATCTAGAAATGATAACATGATAACAGAAGAGCGTTTGCTACCATGATTTTGGTAGGAATTGGAAGAAGAAATTGATGGATACGCCGTAATGAGTTCAGCGCAGGGAATAGTTTTCTAATGACTTCTTTTATTTAATGACCACGATAATGTCTGATATAAATACATCTTTAAGGGTGGAGCAATAGTGTATTCTAGCACTGTAGTCCTCTAAAGGTGGTAAATTTAATAAATCTACCGTAATGATCATTCTTAGGCTTCCAATTATAATAACCTGCGATTTCCCAGGGTTGATGTTAAGTCCATATCGATGAATTCACTCAGAGACTGAGACAAGATTTAACACGTTCAAGACCTAACTAGCCCCGTATCTTATAAAAGATTATTCACTACTAACCACTAACACTAACTAGCTACGATATGTTAATTAAAGTATTTAAAATTAAACCTTGTCCAAAAAATGTGATTCTGAAATCATAAACGATTTATTGTCGCTATATTGTATGCAAAAGGTTTTTTTCGTTTTTTTTTTGGTCTCCGCATCCGTTCTCAAGCGAAGTACCTATAGCTTAAGTTACTAGCTTACTAGCTAGTTAGTTAGCTAGCGTAGTTACCCAGGACATATTATAGTGCAAGAGTGTCTGAGCAAATACAAGTGCACTTTCTATTTCCTTACTCTGATAATCTCATGCGGCGGCACAGGACTAACGCCTTTACACGCTAACCAAGGGAGTGTAAACATTGTCAACTTCCAGTGTACGGGATTTTACCTGAGAATTCCTCGATAAAAAAATTGCCCAATATTTTTCTTTCGGTCCTGCCCTGCGGCCCTAGAACCACACCAAAAAGTCAGTTGAGGTATAAAATACGAATGCATACATATATTTTTTATTATAATTTCCTAGGTCATATTCATAATTTTATGTTGTTGATTGTTGTTATAAAAATAATGACAGTAAAAGTAAAAAATATTATGAAATTTGTTTCAAACCGCGACAGGACTCAACATAATAAAGTACAACCTTACAAAACTTTTCAATGGGCATCATTTATAAGTTGGACTAGTGATGGGAATATATTTATCGACATATTTTTCATTTATTTTCGATTTTTCATTTGATACTTCTTTAGGCATGATGGGAGACAAATTCTTTAGTTGTTTCAATGCAACGTTTCAAACAAAAAAGGTTTTATTAATTCAATGTAAAAATATAAATTCGGTATACGTGAAGCTCTAGTCCACCAGTGTAATTTATAATTGTATCCATAGGTCATTCAATTACTTTTAAAAATCATAACATCACTATATAGTATCACTTGCTGATATACACCACCAACTTTGGGAACTGACTCACTCACCCTTCTAACCGGAACACAACTATACTGAGTACACACACATACACACACACAACTATAGATGAGTGGGTGATACCAACCCAGACAGGCTTGCACAAGCCCTACCACCAAGGGAATATTCTATGACTGAAACTGAATAATTTTATTCAATATACTAAAAAATTAAAAGGTTTAAACTTTATCGATACTTCTGTTCCCCTCACTATTATAGAGTCATTAGTGACAGTTGCCAAGTTACAAAATAATAGTCTCGTTTGAATTTAAAATTGCTGGTTTCCCGTATATTTTATTTATTTAACATGCAACAATTTCCTAAGTTATAATTTCACTTGTTACTACATTTTCCACTGGAAATGTCGTGGTTAGTTGATTTCTAATATATGATATAAAGTAATAATTAATCATTAAATAATAATTAAGTAATAATTAAATGAGAGCCGAGACGGCCCAGTGGTTAGAACGCGTGCATCTTAACCGATGATTTCGGGTTCAAACCCAGGCAGGCACCACTGAATTTTCATGTGCTTAATTTGTGTTTATAATTCATCTCGTGCTCGGCGGTGAAGGAAAACATCGTGAGGAAACCTGCATGTGTCTAATTTCAACGAAATTCTGCCACATGTGTGTTCCACCAACCCGCATTGGAGCAGCGTGGTGGAATATGCTCCATTCCTTCTCCTCAACGGGAGAGGAGGCCTTAGCCCAGCAGTGGGAAATTTACAGGCTGATTATGTTTATGTTGTTATGTATGTAGTATATTTGGTATCAGCATTGCACCCGTGCGAAGCCGGGGCAGTTCGCTAGCAATATATATGTGATCAAGTCCATGTTTAATATCACTTTAGAATTATAGTTTCCTCGGATAGAAGCGATTCTATGAAGTAATTTACTATCATGCTTCCTGCTTGTATACATATCTAAGCAACTTTCATTCATTCATTCCAATCACATTCTGTCCAATCAAAAGCGACTACCAATTAGTTAGCGCTTCAAAACCAAAATATCATCCAATAAAAAGAGTTCTAAAACTCTGCATTGATTTTCTTATGTTCGGAATTTTTTTTCGGAGTAATTCCGTGCTATATCTTAATTAAAGTCGGAATGGTTTGAAATCTTGACCTTGAATTTAGTTCGTAATTTTTTTAATAGGACATGTTTTGCCATCTATGCTTGGTGGTCAAAACCAAAAAAAATTAACATTGGCACCCTAAAAATTAGTAACCATTCCTTAGATTACCAATTCGCCACCAACCATAGAAATTCGGATGTTATGTCCCTTGAGCCTGAACACAATAACAATTCTATTGTTTTTTGGCTGTAAAATATGTAATGAGTTAGTCATAGAACCTATCTAGACTTGAACAAAGTCCTATCTAGTAAATATATACACTTTATATCGACATAATATTCTTTCAACAGGATTGTCCTTATTTTTGTAACAAAAATACAATATTCACAGTTAGGATGCTTTCGTTTTGTTATGAAAAATCTTTCAGATTTTTCGCAAAAGAAATCAGAAAAACATTTCGTATGACAATATTAATCCTGCAATTTACGACGAATTTGTTTTGGAGATTATTTTTATGTATACATTTATACAATTACGCGTAAATGTCATAGATAACGACATTTGATCTTCTATTAAAATAGCAACCTAAAAATGTTCCACTACGGGGCGAAAGCCATGGAGAAGAAGGTTTAGAGTTTATTCCACCTCACTGCTCTACTAGATATTCCTAGATAGGATATACAAGGGGTATAACACTTTAGATCCTAGCTTGTGGTGTATTTATTTCTCAGCAGTCTTCTACAATTTCAAGTTTAGTTTAAAAAACAGCTGTATCAATGCTAATTTGTGCGTGATTCTGTGATGTGATGAATAAACAAATAGTTCTTAGACACGTGAATAATAAACTACAACGAGAGGTTCGACAAAGTCTTAGGAGTTTGATTTGGTTAGCTTTGGTGGTACTTCGATCCAAATGGGGTTAGGCCATGATAGAAAAGTCGTCCCAATAATTCACTAATTGTAATTGGATTTTTTTGTTCACTCAACACAAGGAAGAAAAGATCGAGTCTCTGCTTCTTTTTAAAATGTGATAGAAAATAAGACTTGGAAACTTCCTCACTGTTTTGACATATTCGAGTATAAACTGTGAAAATTTATTCACCGAAATTTTCTGAGACCGGCTTTTTTAAAAAAAATTGATATATTTTTTACGAACTACACAAATCCCACGGGTTTTATATTATTTTTCATACGTCATGTTGTATCAAACTGACTTAAGTCAGTCATGTATGAATTAAATACGAGTTTGTTTTAAAATTCTGAATTTTCGAAAATGGAACGTATGTTATAAGTCACAGGCAAAAGTCTTATTAATGGACAAATATATTTTGGCAAATGACATGGCATTATCGCTGAATCGCGCTATCAATGTTTTATAAAATAATGGCTATATATAATCAAATACTTTCTAAGGAAGAATTAATCATGCCTCTCTTCCGACGTCGAACTTCGAAGTCGTTCTAAGCTGAGGTACGGTCTAACAGGAGCTGTCCTTAGGGACGGGGACGTATTCTGAGCCCTTCAACTAGCTTCCAACATCTATTCTGGCTTGAATATTTATGACTCGCCTTCCATCCCGGTGACGCCGTAGAAGCCATTAGGGCTAACAGCAATACATTACGAAAAAAAAGTCCCCGGAAGAGCTTTTCTGTAACTAGTTATGCTGCTCCGATGTGAGGATTTCAACCATAATATATGAAATTAAAAAATGCTATATTAAAAAATGAATATCCAAAAAGAATTCATGTTATATAACATGATTTCAGTGCTTAAATTAATGAATTCCATGTTTGCAAACGCCCGCATTCTCATGTACGAGTATGTTCCGTTAAAAAGTAGGCACCGGTTACAAATTGCAAATAGAAATTTATTTTCAAATTACTCTGTTCCTTTTTGGACGTTTCGAGGACCCGTTTACAATATTACGACAATCGAGTCGTTACGACTTTAACAACGTCTATTGTATTAGTCGTAAGTTTTGTAGTTGCGTGTAAAAAAAACATTGTTAAAATATTTATATTAGGTATTTTTTATTCCGGCCTGGGGGTAGTGTTTAATTTGACAATCAATAAGTGTTCTGCTTCTATATTGAATAAATGTCTATACTGTTATCCGTTAAGAAGTTCCTTTGTCTGGAACGAAACTTGAGGGTAGAGTCAGCTTCTTCTAGGACAGGCCTGCACAAGGTTCTTCCAACGGAAAATATATAAAGATTAAGAAAGTTCGACAACTAATTGATATTAATAACTTTAAATAAATCTTGACACACTCACCTACCCCTTGAACTGGAACACATCAACACGCTAGTACTAAAATCAAAATTTAATATAATCAATAAGTCTACTTGAATAAAGTATATTGTGATATGATTTGATAAGTATTATTATTGCTGGTAGAATCTGATGACTGAGTGGTACCCGTCTGACTTGAACAAAACCCTATCATTAAGTAATCGTTTCGCTTGTTTACGTATAGCATTTCATACACTACAATAATTCAAAAATCATATAAATATCGTTATATAGGAATGAAAACGGACGCTGAATTTCGCGCAAGCAACGAAATACGAGCAGAGAAACCCGGTTATTCGTCATATTATTTTCTTTATCCTCTATTTTCGTTGGCTCGCGTCTGCCATTTCTTTATCCATTTGTGAGTTCATTTTTCACCGTGTTTGATTTTATGTATGTTATTTCACTGATTGTTTTGAAATTCGTACTGATTTTTCGTGTGGATTATTTTTTAAAAGATTTTTTGTCGGAGACTGATTGTAGGTACCAAATGCGAATTCATTTATTTTTACAATATGGTTGGAAAAATGTTTGTTCTGTTTTTGTGAGCCATTATTATTAAAAAGGGATATATTAACGTGGATTCCATGGTTGGGGATACATTGAAGGTGTTAGGAGCGGCATATACGTGCAGTACCACTAACGATAGATGAAGATTTATTAGCTGCGCAGTTTCGCCCGCATTCGTAATTTTTTTTATGTTGTCGTTGGATATTAAAGATTTTCCAAGCTTCAGACGTCCTCACTCTTTTACTATTTTTGTCAAAACCTAATTGATTTGATTATCACGTGTGCATTACTATAACCGCAACGTCATAAGACACTGTATTTCTTGTATGTATATAGATATATATCTATATATGTCTTTGTATACATATATAACTTGTTAACTATTAATTATGTTTTATAAGTGTATTATATCTTTCAATGTCCTTTATGACGGAGGTTAAGATTGAAGATTGAAGATTAAAGATGTGTCTCATTATCAGGTGGACGGAAGTCATCACAGTTTGATCTTGTAGCTAGTTAATTAGACAGTAGATGCCAGGTCCCAGGTCCAAACTCCGGGTCTGGCAATAAAGTTATACGGTCATATAATAAACACGGTAATATTAAACTACTGTTATATCGGATCGTAGTGAGAACAGAGTTTATTTCTATGTATGTATTGCGTTTGAACTTAAATGTCCATACGCTACTAACTTGGGAATAAAATATATAAGTTATGGTTAATATTTCTGACATGCCAATTTTTAGAGCCAGTGGTGACCATTTACCATCAGTAAGTCCATTAGAAAATCTGCCTATTTTTTTTAAATTGCTCTTGTTTGACAGCTTCTCGCACTCTGCTTTTTCCTGTGTCTGAACAGGACCTAGTACCTGGTCTACGAGCTACCATTTCCGTGACCTTTGAACTGAATCCAAGTAATAAAGTCCACCACAAAGCACTATACTAGTTTATTAATTCATGTAATAATTCTTGTCTAATGAGAACATGGCGACGGTCCAACCGACCATTTACCAAGACATATAGAATGCTCGAGTGTTCGCTGGATATACTGGTCGTTGTTTATAAACGTTAATAAATTTTAAATATTTAATTATGATACGCGTCATGCTCGAGACCAGCAGTTAGATTTTGTTAAAAGCACTTCGCATCACGCCCTTCTTTGGAATATTATTCAATACAATATTATACAGATGATAAAAAAGCGTGGAGCTAATACTTGTTGACTTCCAGGCAGGATTTATTAAATTTATATATAATTGTATTTAACTAATATAACTTTGTATTTCTAAATGTTGAAAATGAGTAACTACTGAGTTCCTTGCCGGCTCTTTTCAGTAGAATCTATATTCCGAACCGGTGGACTTAATATAGTTTGTTAAATGACGATTCAAAAGTGCCTACTTGAATAAAGTATATTTTGATTGATTTATATATTAAAGACAGGCAACATTATCAATTTTATTCTGTTTGTTTTTGTTTTATCAATATTTCATTTATCTCGTGATCTCCACAGAGGCTTTGTGCGTGGCTTTTGTATGTTTCCTATTGTTTGATGGAATTTGGTAGTTTGACGTGCCAGAGTGATTTTATTTCCATCGGGAAAACAACAGTGCGTCATCTTTTTGTCGTGTGTGTATAATGTATAATAATATAATATAAGTCAAAATATATAAATAAATCTTATTAATTTTATAATTATAAATGTTTGGATGGATCGATGTTTGTTACTCAATCACGGATCTGAATGATATTTGGCACAGAGATAGATTATAATCTATATCTATACTAATATTATAACTGTGAAAGTAACTCTGTCTGTCTGTCTGTCGCTCTTTCATTGCCAAACCAATGAACCGAATTTGACGAAATTCGGTGTGAAGCAGACTTGCACATGACAACCAACCTCTAAAACGCAAGCGTAGCCGCGGGCGACAACAAGTTTATGATAAATAACCCTATAACCAGCTACGCACCCCCCCCCCCCCCCCACTTACATGTCGGAAAGCTAGTATTTCGATAAAATTAATCCAATACAATATATGGTCACTGTCTTTAAAAAGTCACGAACAAAGTCATTTTCAAGTTTGTAAGTCTTTGAAATTTCTCCAAGAAGGTTTAAAACACAACAACACACACACAACGTAAAACCACAAAAGTATACTGCAAACGAGAGACGGATAAAATTGGAATTAGTAAAGATTATGTATTAATGACATTCATTGCTTAAGTTATTGTCAGTTTCGCTTAGGGTTCTACCTTTAGTATCATTTCCTCACATTGATTCATGTTTTTCCGTGGCGGAAAATCCTACCTCAACTCTTTTGATAAGAAAGAAGTTTTTAATAGTTTTGTCCAGAACATTTAGTGGTAGGGATTTGTGTTAGCTATGTGATATTTTACTGGCAAACAGTAATAATGAGTAGTCGTGTTCTGGTTTGGAGAGTGAGTTTGTAGTGAGTTTTTATTGTATTTAGCTGACATGACTTTGTATTTTTAAATGTTGATAAAGAGTAACTACTGTTTTTCTTGCCGGTTCTTTTCGGTAGAATCTGCATTCCGAATCGATGGTAGTTTCACTTAATATAGTTTTATAAATGATTCAAAAGTACTTGTAAAAGCCTACTTGAATAGAGTATATTTTGTTTTTGATTTTTGAGTTAGTGTAACTTCAGACTAAAGGAATATCTTAGTTTTCAAAGTGTTTGGTGATTTAGAGGTCTATGGAAATTATATAATCTTACAGCACCAATATCTGTGGACGTTGGTAACCAAATACCTTCATGTTCATTATTTACTCGTCCAACCTTTACTATAAGAAAAAAACAAAAACTGCTAATGTGTCGAGATTCCTCCTGACCCATTTCAGCCATCGCGTACAGTAAATCAATTTTAGATTCCTTAACCTTTGTTCGGTAATTACAAAGTTAAGATCCGATCTTATCGCAAATTATTTAATCTCGTTTGTTGATTAAATTATAAAATATTCATTAAACAAAGTATACGCAGTCATGTCGGAATTTAGTTCGAAATTTAAAACGAAACTTTTCCTTTGTGAACTGGTAAATGTGACCAATAATTTTAATACTTAATTCGTTTCAATTGAGAAAGTAACGTACGTAATAAATGAGAAGTGAGTGACGTTTCTTTTTTATTAAAAATATAATTTAACATGCAGACTCATACAAACATGAATCGTTTTGTTACATGGTTTTTAATGTAACAACGTAGGGTTGGCAGCTAACTGACAGTTGCTATTTCGGAATGTAAATTCTAGTTACTACTAAAAAATCAAATGTACAAATACTATCTTCCCTAATATTAATCATGACAATTAATTTTATTACTAAAAAATCATCAACATTATTGTAAATATTACCCTCGGTAGGCTATCCTTCAGATATTCTACCGCCAAACAGCAAACTTGATATTGTTATATTCCGGTTTGAAGGGTGAGTGAAACAGTGTAACAAACACAAGGAATATAATTTATCTCCCAAGGTTGGTAGCGCTTTGGCGATCTAAGAAATGGAACTTCTTATATCGTTTATGCCTATGGGTGTTGACGATTCACCATCCATGGTGGCCCATTTTCTCGTCCACCTATACTATAAAAATATATGTTCTTCTGTCTGATGTGCAAGCCCAAAATTCAGGTCGCAGGACAAAGTACTCACTCATGCTCATTACAAAAGCATAACGAAATTGGTTTTCAGCAGTAATAACTAGTTTCAACCAGTTTTTTTCGTCATAATATTACTTACTAAATAGTCTGTCAAAACTGAAAATTATTACTTAACAGCAAATAAAACTTTAAGTAGAGTTGGAGCACATTTAACTATTTTTTGCTTAAAGTTTTGTAGGCCGTCTAGAGTATCCAATCTCGAGACGCATTTAGGCGGAACTGTGGTTAAGATTGTGAAGAGTAAAATAGAAAAAAGAATTTTCCGTTTCGGTTAAAATTCGTCGAGTTTTTCGACCTATTTTTACTTGATTTCCATTTAAATAGATACACTTTCTGAGAAGCGATTCTGTGAAACGTTTACTGATTTTGTTAAAAGCGTTACAAAATGAGAAATAAAAACTCCACAACTTTTTAATTACTCGACATGGTCAAACCAGTATTTCCAGGTCATCAGCCTGCACAAGAGCAACTCAGAACAACGATTTCAATACAGCATTTGCATGTCTTCCGACAATATTTTCCTCTTGCCAAATTTGGCGTTTGTTCTGTAGCTCGGAAGTCGTGACAAAAACAGACAATGATTGTGTGTCGAGACAAAAAAAATTGATAAATCGTTTATACGATATTGCGTACGTGGGAAGCTGACAATGAACGCATAATAGTCAAAGGGAGATAAGGCGATTGAAAAGTTACAAGTGTTTAATCTTGGCTGCTACTGATTTCGAAACAAAGAGGTATTCATTGCATAATATCAACCTCTTTGGTATACTAGCGTAGAAGATTGCAAATCCAATCGTGGATTTAAACTGAGGTTGAGTTAGTAGATGGGCTTTTTGCAAGTCTGGATCACTCGTCATATTTTACCGCGAAACATCAATCAAACTGTGTATCAAGCACAAGGGACTTAACATCTTAGTTCGCAAGATTGTCGCAGCATTGGTGATATTAGAAATGATTACCATATCTTACAGTACTAGTGTTTAGTATGGCATATGGGCAGTGATGATAACTTACTTTAGGTAGCCCATTTGCCAGTCCGCCTACCGATATGACATAAAAAAGCCAGTCGAAAATTGTAATATCTTTACTCTCAAGAAATTTGTACTAGAAGCTCCGTAGCTACTAATTCCTGTTAATCGTATCTCCGATTCTTCTAGTTATTTCTTGTTTTCCCTTGTTCAATCCCGTTTTCCACTTTCATTTCATCTTCACGTTATTTTTGTATATGTTCCAGTGTAATTGGGTATATGTTCCAGTGTAGAAACACAATCGAATATTATCTCAGACCTCATGATTGGCGGCACATCGACTTTGCCAGGAATAGAACAATCTTATATTATTAAAAAAACATGAAATTAGAGCGCGCGGAACATTATAGTGAAGCAACAAAAGCGAATACAAAATCAAAAGCGAATACAAAATCTCCAATTCATAATAACTAAATTGACCTTTACGTGACAAAAAGTCGCGTCGCGCGTTTGTATATTAGTAATGTAGCGAGCGCTCCATCTGTCTTTTGTTCTATCCGAGTTTCCATCTAACGGTGCCTTTGTTCATAAACCTTCCTGTAATAAATAAACCCATTTCTTATTTTGTCGATATCGGCGAGTTATAAAGTTTGAGTGCAAACATATATAGATATATGTGTATGTATATACATATATACGTAGGCATCGGAGCGGAGCTATGTAGGTACTTTGTAAATGATACTTTTATCTACTATAGTACATCCTCACTAATATTGTAAAGGCGAAAGTTTCTTTGTATGGATGTTTTTTACTCCTTCACGCAAAAACTACTGAATGGATTTTAATGAAACTTTAAAATAATATAGGTTAAACATCAGAATAACACTGTAATTTATAAAGATTACTAGCTGAACTTGCGGCGAAATTTATAAAACAAAAACTTCCAAGCACCGTTTTACCCCCTTAGGAATAGAGTTTCGTAAAATCGGTGAGTGGTCGTCAATCAGAATCAGATTTAGATTGTATGAATAATACCTGACAAACAACCCCAAAAACGCGAGCGAAGACGCAGACGAAAACTAGATAAGGATACGTTCACTTTACAAACATATATGAGAAGAGCCCGTAAAGGTTGTACAGTATAATCAAGGAGAAAAATTAGTACTCTACTAATAAGCAAGCTTATTGATAGTCAAAAATCTACCACCGGTTCGGAATATAACATCTCGGACCTGAGAAGAACCGGCGAAAGAAACTCAGCGGGATATATTTTTTTTCCATTTTGCATGTACAATTATATTTTAGTTATTTGAAACAGCCTGGAGGCGATCATTTCATTCCCAAGGTGTGCAGTCAACTAAAAAGTAATTAGTGTTGTAATATCCTTTAGCACACAAACGCTCTTTAAGGATTCTTTTGAATTTTATAATTGAATAATTTATTTGTGGGTAGGCGCCACCCACAGTAAAAAGGGACACCTTCCTAAGACTGATAGCGCATTGACGATGTAGGGAATGATGTTTAACATCCCACCATTCACCACCAGGTTTTAAATTTCTCCGCCTCTTACATAAAACCTATATAATGTAATTATATTCTTTGTCCATAACATTCAATGATATATAACCAAACTACGACCGGACATACTATACGTTCAACCAGAATAAAATATTATTTTAAACATATAAATGTATTCTACAAAAACTGAGTGAAATAGTTCTTAAATCCAAATAACCCTGTGAATTACGCAGAAGTTTTATATTTACACGAAAAAAAAAAAAGATTTTCTCGCTGAAGCAAGAGTTACAAAATATATTAGCGTTAATGGCTGGATATATTTTCTATTTAACAGTAGCGCGAGGAAAAATCTTCAATAGAAAATACCCTATGTACTCGTATCACAGAACAACGGTCTCTTAATGACGTGCGTATTTTGTGCTCGGCTTTTATATAGATAACATATTTAACACTCTCGATGTTTCTCGCGAACACATCGCGATATCGAAGGTAAATAAATTAATGGTAAAATAAATAAACTAAATAGTTAAAAAAACTAAAAAACACGGTTTTAGCACGCACTAAAAACTACAAAAGCAAGCCCTTTTATTTGATATCCATATCATGGGGGTGGATTTCAAACAGCCAGTCCGCCATCTTGGGGAGGCCGCCATATTGGATTTGTAATGACGTTTCTTAGCTAGTCACGTATTTTCATCAGAACTCAGAGCGTGTGCAAAATTTCATCCTAATCGAAGACCGGGAAGTGGGTCAAATTAAGATTCCAAGATTTTCTTACATACATAGTTACAAGTGAAGCTAAGATAACCGTGTTAAAAATGAGAGCTCTCGTGACACAACACATACAATACAATAAATTAACAACGTTCGAGGATAACTAAATGAGAACGGCAAAATTTTTATTAAAAATCCCGTGTGAATTCAAAAAAATAACAATTTTTTTTTTAAATAAAATGATGCAAAGCCGAATACATTAGAAAGGAACAGAGAGATGGACGGAAAGATGGAATTGCCGCCTGGAGAAAAAAATAACACTTTTTCGTTACCTGACGTTTTCTGCCAGTTCTCTCTACTGTGAGTTGCGTAAGAGAACTTCGTTCCAAAACCATTTTTTAAAAGCAAGCTTTTATTCACTGATGAGGAGTTCCTTATATAATATACTCCAAACCTTCTCCTCAAAGGGAAAGGAGGCCTTAGCCCAGCAGTGGGAAATTTACAGGCTGCTAATGAGGAGTTCCTTCATCTGGAATTAATCGTGGGGTTAGAATCAGGCATGCTTACCATAAAAATGTAGCAATTGGAGCTGAATCAACAATTAAAATTTCGAGTCCGTTGGATGAGAGTATTTTATTTTAGTGGGACGTAAACGACCCCATAGGCAGACAAGGGTTAAATTAAACAGAAAATACCGATTGGATTTAAATATAAGTCTGCATACGTAATACGGGTTATTTGATTGAGCCGTGATGAAACGTATTTTATATAGTACTTGTTGATCCAGCAGATAAACTGTAATATACAAACTTGCATTAAAATATTCAGCGGGCTTCGTGTAATTTTATTTAGAATTTTTTTTTACATTACTGTAGTAATTATTTTATTGTATGTTGAATTACCATTCATAATATTTCGATGGTTTACATTCTCGCAAATGTGATTGTAATCCAATAATATTTACAATTTATAGGGATGTATTTATATACTTATGTATAATATAACAACCATAGTTCGGCTTCTTAGCCGAGATGGCCCAGTGGCTAAAATGTGTGCATATTAACCGGTAATTGCGGATTCAAACCCAGACTAGCACCATTAAATTTTCATGTGCTTAATTTGTATTTATAATTTAACTGATACTTGGTGGTGAAGGAAAACATGATGGGGAAACCTGCATGTGTCTAATTTAAATGTCTTTGTGCCACATGTGTATCCACCAACCCATAGAAGCAGCGAGGTGGAATAAGCTCCAAACCTTCTCCTCAAAGGAAGAGAGGGACTTAGCTTTTAGCTTACTGCTTAAATATAATTATAATAGGAATATGTATGTATTATTTTAAAGATTTCATTTACATTTCATAACATTTTTGTTAAATTTAATTTAGCTTTTCTGGTTTTAATATTATTAACTTCTTCTTCTGAGGGTTGAAAATTTTCTAAACAACGCGGCCCAATTGGAAATACGGATTTAGGTTCCGTGAAAAAGCTTTTGAGATTACGACTTACGTGACCTGTCTACCGTGACTCCACTTAAAGGTGTATTAAAGTAAAAATTCATAAATAATGAAGAATCAAAAATTTAAGATGAAACTTTAAGGTAGTGACCGACTGATTTAACTTAATCCAGATTTATTTATGGTAATAGGCCACCCTGGTCGCCACTGACCATAGACAATGGCGCTGTAAGAAATATAAAACATTCCTTACAATGGCACGCCGCCAGCCTTGGAAATTAGGTACTAGAACTCTCTCAACCTTCAAACCAAAACACAACCTTACTACATATCAGATGAGAGGATGGTACCTTTCCAAACTTGCACACATCCTCACCATGAGAATTCCACTATACAGTACCCAGTACATACATACAGCCTTTGTAAAGTAGGTTCATTGCGAATCTTGCAATATATTAATTTTAGGTCAGTAATCTTGCTTTTTAAGTACATTTAATAAAATTTCAAATTCAATATTTGCGCGCCTCGAGTCGAGGCGACAGTGAGGAGTATTACAAGAGCTTAATAAACGTTGATACTTCAGGTTTCCACTCTGTTTTCAGAGGATCATAATTCTGCTGACAATTTATTACTTGCTTTTTATAATTTTAACGTACTGATATTTTCATTTTTATCGAAGTGTTTTTTTTTTTAAATAAGTATGTGGATGAGCTGACGACCTCCGTGGTCGAGTAGTGTGTACACCGGTTTTCATGGGTACGCCACTCCAAGGTCCCGGGTTCGATTCCCGGCCGAGTCGATGTAGAAAAACTTCATTAGTTTTCTATGTTGTCTTGGGTCTGGGTGTTTGTGGTACCGTCGTTACTTCTGATGTCCATAACACAAGTGCTTTAGCTACTTACATTTGGATCAGAGTGATGTATGTGATGTTGTCCAATATTTATTTATTTATGAGCAACTCTGATGATAAGTGGTCACCAACGCCCATAGACAATGGCGCTGTAAGAAGTATTAACTGTTTCTTAAATATTATATATGTATGAACACCGATTCGCTCACCTTTCAAACGCAACAGTAATGCTGTTTGACGGTAGAATATCTGATGAGTGGGTGGTACCTACCCAGACGGGCTTGCACAAAGTGTGAACCTATGATGTTAAATAAATAAATATTGGACAACATCAATTACAGTAAGTAGCTAAAGCGCTTGTGTTATGGAAAATCAGAAGTAACGACGGCACCACAAACACCCACCCCAGGACAACATAGAAAACTAATTAACTTTTAGAAGTTTGCGAGTTAAAACTCGGTTAAGTACCATGTAATTTTCAGATGCATATTTCATACTTGTAATTCAACATACACATATAATTGTATATAACTAACATGACTGTATTTTTAGACGTTGAAAAAGAGTAACTACTGAGTTCCTTGACGGTTCTTCTCGGTAGAATCTACATTCCGAACCGGTTGTAGCTTTAATTAATATAGTTTTATAAATGACGATTCAAAAGTGCTTGTAAAAGCCTTCTTGAATAAAGTATATTTAGGTTTTAATTTTTGATTTTTATTTAATATAATTCTGTATTGAGTAATGTCAATGTCAAATTAAAAATACCCTTGGAATTTTATTATAGAAACGCATACCGTGCCCCAGGAAGGATATATTAACTTTGCGAAGTCGGAAACTACATAACATAATAAACATAATCAGCCTGTAAATTTCCCACTGCTGGGCTAAGGCCTCCTCTCCCGTTGAGGAGAAGGTATGGAGCATATTCCACCACGCTGCTCCAATGCGGGTTGGTGGAATACACACGTGGCAGAATTTCGTTGAAATTAGACACATGCAGGTTTCCTCACGATGTTTTCCTTCACCACCGAGCACGAGATGAATTATAAACAAATTAAGCACATGTAAATTCAGTGGTGCCTGCCTGGGCGCCTGCCTGGACCCGAAATCATCGGTTAAGATGCACGCGTTCTAACCACTGGGCCATCTCGGCTCGGAAACTAGTCGGAAACTAGGTGTATTAATTTATCTTTCCTCGTCGTGTCAATACAATGATCACAAATGTACGATCAGCATATCAGCATGATATAATACAAAAGTTTGTTACAACAATGACGTAGCCGTGTGTATTTTTTTCATTTTACTACTAAAAACTACGCGACTAAACAATATTAGATTGTATAATATATTTATAAAAAATACGTTATATAAAAATTTGAAAAGTAAATTAACCGCCTGTAATTTTCCCTACTGGTCTTAAGCCTCCTCTCCCTTTTGAGGAATATGAGGAATATTATAATAAATTAAATTTATCGGATTACGTGCACTGAAGTGAATAAAATAATCATATGTTCTCAATTCATTTAATATGAGATTAATTGAAAGATTCACATGTGACTATCCTGACATTTATAATTTAGAAAATATATTTTTATTATAGTCTGTGTCACTCGAGTTGCGATAGCTTAGTGGTTGTCTGTTGTGAATCTGAACCGATGATTCTGAGCATCACCACTAAATTCATATGCTTAACTTGTATTCATAATTCATCTCGGCGTCGAAGGAGAATCTACCACACAAGCAACTCGCATTTGAGCCAAACCTCCTTCTCAAAAGGGAGAGGAGGCCCAGCATTGGGATGTTATGCATGGTTTACAGGGGGTCAGTGACTGGACCCAGTGACTCGGTATTTCGGACCCAGTAACTGGCTACATGTAGACAGGAGGGGACAGTAGCAAGTTGTAAGACAGTCAGTAAGTTTCAAAAAGGTACGAGTACACTCTACAACAAATTGGCATCAACTGCCCGAACACGTCCATACAACGCCAGTCACACTGGACTGACTTACTGGCCCCGAAAATAGAACGGGTGGTTGGTCACTGGACTTGTGAGCGCGAAGTCAGCGCTGGACTGGCTGGAAACAAGGTGTCTACACGAGCCCAGTAGCAAGTTAACGCTGGACTGGTTCAATACACCATTACGACGTATACACCAGGCTTTAACGGGATATTATTTCGTTAACCGTATCTGACGTAAGATTATAAAAATATCCCACGCATACAAATCTGTTCGGGCATTTATTGGTTACGGTGGAATAAATAAACTAACATAAATGTACGTATCTTAACATTACACTTCCTTTTTGTGCAGTCGAGAATAAATTCAACAAACTTACAAGCTTATAAGCTAAGTGGTTATATAAGAAGTGCATCAACTGTATAATGCAAAGAAATATAAAAGCAAAGATTATAAAGTTATATAATATTTTCTTTATAAAATATAATATCATTTTAAAATAGCGCTTGAAACAATCAGCGTCTAGTCTATAAAGGTCGTTTTAGGTCATACTCTGCGCTTTTTGTGCTCAACTAAGCGAAGAAAGCGCTTTCAGTGGGATATGCTGGAATTTCAAATGACGTTATCACATAATATAATATGGAGATTAATTTAATTGAATGTTATATATTTGTAATATTACATAATTATTTCTTTAGTTATAATATTATAGGTAATGTTTTTGGTATTTATATAAACATTGTAGGGCTTTGTGCGTGGTCGTCTTTGTCGTCGAAGAACCCAGCTCGTTCCAAGATTGTCTGTGACCATTCCGGGGCCCTGATAGAAATCTTTGACCTTTAATTGATCGTACGTTGCGAACATAAGTGCAGTTTGATCGAGTACTGACTGACTAAACGATACGCGGTATTCAACACGGGAGGCAGGAGACTCCAGAATCAAAACAATCAGGCTTTTACAAAAGGCTTTTACAAGCACTTTTGAATTGTCATTTAACTAACAATATTAAGTGAAGCTGCCACCGGTTCGGAATGTAGATTCTACCGAGAAGAACCGGCAAGAAACTCAGTAGTTACTCTTTTTCAGCATTAAAAAATACAGTCATGTTAGTTAAATATAATTATATATGTATGTAATATATTTTGCCTGAACCTCGGCGCTCTCCCAAACATGGCGCCGTGGACTGTCGCTACTTCACAAGCGCCCCTAAATCCACTCATTAGATATACTATGTCAAAACAGTAAAATTTAGTACTGTAGTATTCCGGTTTGAAGGGTGGGCGGATGAGTGTCAGTATAGCCATGAGGGACATAACCTTATTACCCAAAGGTGCATTGAAGATATAAGGATGGTTAATTTATGGTGACCACTTATTTCCTCTTATACTATAAAGATATATATACAATATTTATGTTGGCTTCATCTTTCGAGTAATCTCAATAGCAACTCGGAGCCTGGACATTAGCAGTACTAATATGCCCGCACTTTGGAAATGCACGTAGGAGTTGATGCACACGAATTAACTCTTTTTAAAAATATTCGAAAACATGTCGTATATATATATTTTATTTTAATTTTATTTATTTAATATGGAACTCCAACACAGGTACATATGTAATACAAGTTTAGACAATAAAATATTAAATGTACCTCCAATTATAGGAGAACACAACATGCACTTATAAAGTATTGAACTCTAAAACAAAAATATATATACATATTGTGTTATAAGACAATTTTTATGTTCGATCGTAAATCTAATTGATATATAAATCTTATTAGACAAATCCGTCGAGGCAAGATCAATATTTTCTAAGAGCATTTACCTATAACAGTATTCGAATCTTTCTTAATTTTCCATCTTAAATATCTCAGTATCAAACTAATATTATAAAGGAATAAATTCGTTCCTTTGATTTATTTCATTCGTGATTATTTTTTATTTCGATTCGAGCGGAATTATTTTAACGATAAAGCCGCGTACTGTAATACCTTTGCCTATGTCATGACTTTTTATAAGGTAGGTAAGAAGCTGGAGTTACGTATATTATTATTTTTATGGCTAAAAATATGGCTTTATGGCAGTTGTTTTGGTGTAATTTCTATCTCGAGTAAAGAAAAAGAGGTGCGACGGAGGCTATAGAGGTATAACAATCGCTATCGGGGCCAAGGTCGGGTTGAGTCAAAGAGCTTTTGTACGGCAGCTTTGCAAAAGGCTGAATGATGCCTCATTTTCTTACATAAAAGAAACTGATACAAGTTGACCCTCATACTCTTAATATTTTCATATTATTGGCAGGTCAAGTTCCAATTTATATGTAACGTACGAAAAAAAAAGATATTTAGAACGGTTTTAAATAACAATTTGAATGCAACGAAAGATTGAATGAATGTTTGATGAATGAAGCTAATTTAGAGATACGAGTGAGATATTAAGTGAAAAAGTTCTTCTGTGTCTTTCGAAAAATAATCCGTGAAACTATTCTAGGTGAAAATACATTGAATTAATACTGGTTGAATTTTAGGCAGAATATATTAAATACATTTAATTGTATTTGATTGACATAACTTTGTTTTTTTAAATGTTGGAACAGTGTAACTACTAAGTTCGCCGGATCTTTTCTGTAGAATCTGTATTTAACTAATAATTTAACTAAAGAAAAAGGAAATAGAAGTACATTTGGAAAAACATGTCTAGCAGTGGAACGAAAACAATTACTTTACATCGGTAAAGAAGGCATATTATTCGATACAAGATTATATTGATGATAAAAAAGCGTGGAGTTAATGCTTGTTGACTTCCAGGCAGGATACATAATATACATATATAATTGTACTTAACTAACATGACTGTATTTTTAGATGTTGAAAAATAGTAACTACTGAGTTTCTTGCGGGTTCTTCTCGGTAGAATCTACATACCGAACCGGTGGTAGCTTTACTTTTAATAGTTTGTTAAATGACGATTCAAAAGTGCTTGTAAAAGCCTACTTGAATAAAGTATATTTTTATTTTAATTTTTTTTAATGGTTTTACTGTGCACTATGAATTCTAGAACATCAGCTTAACACATTTATACATACAAACATTTTAAAACAGTCTTTCTTTTAATACAATTCTGTAAACCTTCTAACCTTTAAGCAATTCGAGAAGTTAAGTGGAAGGTATCATGGTATGATCATGTTATGCGGAGGAATGAGGAACATATTGTGAGGAAGGTCTTGAGCATGAACGTGGATGGATATAGAGGAAGGGGACGACCAATGAAAATATGGATGGATTGTTTGAAAGGATGTTACTTGTGAGATGACGTCAGATAGAGAAGTATGGAAGAAGAAGACATGCTGCGCCGACCCCAAGTAAATTGGGATAAGGGCAGGAGGATGATGACGAAATTGAATTGAATTGAATTTAATTTTATCTGTGTGTTATCATTTGATGTTATTTAAATTAAATGAATCACACATGTTTATTATAATTAATGTATAATTATATCAAGTTAATGTTATTACGACAAAATTACAACATACTAAGTAAATTTAGCCGGAATGATAATGTAATCTCTAACAACAATACTGAAACAGTTATTGTAGTATCTTTAAAAATACAAGTTTCAACGTCTGTCGTAATTCAAGACCAACAAACTATCAGAGTCAAATCTAATTTTAAAAATACAAAGAATTTACGAATGTCATGGTCAAACACTATTTGATATATTATTTTTTGAATTAACTATTAAATCTGTCTGTGTCTGTGTGTGCGTGAGCGCGCGCGCGTGTGTGTGAGTGTGTATTCGCTACTTACTTACTCTCATGCGTTATGGCAAGCAAACCTCCAAACTTTGGGTTTCTGAATACTGTTGCCTAATTAACCAAAGATTGTGGATTCAAATCCGGATAGTTACCACTAAGGAAACCTGCATATATCAAATGAAAATCTTGTAACCCGAATGGGACCATGTACTATAGTACTTATATAGCACTATAGTACTTTCATTCCCAGGTTGTTAAACGTTTATTTGAATATCAGCCAACTCAGCCTTGTAGACTGTTTTACGAACTATCTCGAATACATCAATATGTTTGTTGCCTAAAGGTTAATCCGTGAATATAAAACCGAAACTGTGGTTTAACAGTCGATTAACTAATTAGTGGTATACTCAACTTTATAATGGATAATATTACATATAGAAACATAATAAATATTTCAGACCAATAAACATATATCCGAACGAATAAAAACAATTATTCTTATTAAATAACTAGTTGAACCAGTGCCGTTACTCGTACGAAATTTATAAAACATCACAAATAGTCTTGTCACAAAAGATGGGTACATGTTATCTCCTCGAGGGGTGAATTAAAACAAGTAACCTCTGTCCGTCCCCGGGTGTCAAACTATCTATCAAATTTCATCTAAATCAGTTCAGCGGTTCAAGCGTAACAGACAGACTTACTTTTTCTTTGATAATATTAGTATAGATTAACCTAATTAACTTAAGCTGTTTTTATAAAGCAGCATCTGCCCGGTGTCTTACAAAGGTGTCTTTAATTTGATTAGCAAGAAGTCAGGAGTCAAATTTATGTAATTACTTTACTAATCAGTTTCCCCCCACTTCACCCCCGTGGGCTGCAGCGTGAAGTTAAATGCTACTTTCCTTATGAATTAGGCTATTAAATGCAAAAAATAAATTATCAAATACGACTGTTACTTCCAGAGATTCGCGCGTTTAAGCAAACAAACACTTCTTTTTTATAATAACATAGATATATGCATTTAATTTGCCCATTGATTAACTATCGTTCATATATCATGATAAGAAATACGTCAGTTCTGAGAAGAACTCAGTATAGGAATTCAGTTCGGGATTTCTACAGCAATGTTTCAAAGTTGTTTTTTTTATTTCTGCCTATAGTAGACGGATTAATGGGCCATCTGATATTAAGTGGTCATCACTGACTATCGACATTGGTACTTTAAGGTATATTAATCATTCCCCATATGCCGATAGATACTGCCTCTGAAACTGGAACAAAATTCTGATCATTGTTTGACGGTAGATTACCGTACCTACCTTACCCAGATGAGCTTGCTCAAAGCTTTACCACCAAGTAATTACTATAATTAACCGGTATCTGATGACCCATTAAATTATTAGATTTAGAGTCATTCATCATCATAAACATAAACATAAACAGCCTGTAAATTTCCCACTGCTGGGCTAAGGCCTCCTCTCCCGTTGAGGAGAAGGTATGGAGCATATTCCACCACGCTGCTCCAATGCGGGTTGGTGGAATACACATGTGGCAGAATTTCGTTGAAATTAGACACATGCAGGTTTCCTCACGATGTTTTCCTTCACCGCCGAGCACGAGATGAATTATAAACACAAATTAAGCACATGAAAATTTAGCGGTGCCTGCCTGGGTTTGAACCCGAAATCATCGGTTAAGATGCACGCGTTCTAACCACTGGGCCATCTCGGCTCACATTCATCATCACATCGTGTCATTCATTGTACCAAGAATGGAAAGGCAAACGAAGAATGGTTTATTTGGTGGTAACTGGTCATCGTTATATGTACACTATACCAACGTGCCACCAACCATGGAAGCCTTAGATAATATTTTTCGTGTACAGTGATTAAAAAAAAATCTAATTGCCAGTTTAGAATAGACTGAGTTGGAAAAACACACGCTTGCAAATACCAGAAATATAATTTAGTGAAAATGGCCGAATGAGCCGAGATGGCTCAGTGGTTAGAACGCGTGCATCTTAACCGATGATTTCGGATTCAAACCCAAGCAGGCACCGCTGAATTTTCATGTGCTTAATTTGTGTTTATAATTCATCTCGTGCTCGGCAGTGAAGGAAAACATCGTGAGGAAACCTGCGTGTGTCTAATTTCAACGAAATTCTGCCACATGTGTATTCCACCAACCCGCATTGGAGCAGCGTGGTGGAATATGCTCCATACCTTCTCCTCAACGGGAGAGGAGGCCTTAGCCCAGCAGTGGGAAATTTACAGGCTGATTATGTTTATGTTATGTTTATGTTATGAAAATATCACAGCCGATATATTTATTTTACTTCTTGGTGGAACTTCAGGGGTCAGTTTTAAGTTCATCATCATGGTATCAGGTAGCTTTTGATTCTGATGGTCAGTAGTCGATTTCAAGAAATCTCATCAGTATTTTTTTGTTTTATCTGTTGATTTCCAGGATGTAGGAACTTTTACGTATTTCATGCGAATTGCTAATAACTCTTGTGCACTACTAAGAGTTTATGATTAAATAAAGATATATATCTTTATTTATAATACAACACTATTACACTTAACTACTTATTTCCACTTTAATTTTACTTCCAAAATTCCGATGACAGTTTTGTCGACGTTCAAAACGCCATTTATTCGAAAATCCAAAGTGAATATCATAGATTAATCGAGCTCTCGACCAATGATATCCCGTCAATTTGCTGTCAAATGCTGTTTATTTGGCTTGTTTCTTGTTATGGTTGGAATAGAGTATATATAACTGTATTTAACTAACATGACTGTATTTTTAGATGTTGAAAAAGGTTAATTTTGTTGCCAGTTGTTCTCGGTAGAATCTACCTTCCGAACCGGTGGTAGCTTCACTTAATATAGTTTGTTAAATGACGATTCAAAAGTGCTTGTGAAAGCCTACTTGAACAAAGTATACTTTGATTTGATTATTCTACACCAAGCAAATTTCAGCCTTCGAAGATATTTTATGAAAGTGAAATCCACGCCACTACCTTCATCTGGTTGAAGAGGAAATAAATATAATCCAATAAAGAGAGTTATTAGAGATGATTTTATGCACAACATATCATTTTACCAAACGACATTACATGACAGGAAGTGTAAGGGAGACTTCCTATATATTTGTCTCTCTCAGTTGGACAAGTATGTGTTAGTTGACTTTTGTAACTACATTTTTGGATCATGTCACTAGATCGCGCTTCAGCTAATCGCAGACATACATTACTGCTATTTAACTAGCTTTTAATGTAGACATTAGATGATACGATTTCACCTTTTAATTTGGATTTTGTGCCATCACATTTTTAAGGGATGATAAAAGTATTTAATATAAAAAAAGTGGGTCGCACAGACACAGATAGGCTTGCACAAATCCCTACCGCCAAGTAAATATGAATTTAATTAATGCTTTACGTGCTAGTATTCTTGAGATGAAGAGAAAGAAATAGGATAATCGATATAGCCCATTGGTTAGAATGCGTGCATCATAATGGATGATTGCGGGTTCGAGCCCGCAAGCAGCACTGAATATACACATGCTTAATTTGTGTATATAAGTCATCTCGCGTATGGCGTGAAGGTATACATCGTGAGGAAACCCGCGTTTCTCTAATGTCAATAAATTTTGTGCCACATGTGTATCTACCAATCAGCACTGAAGCAGCGTGATGGAATAAGTTCTTACTTTTCCTCAAAGGAAGAGGAGGATCAATGAGATATACAGCGTATTACTTAACGCATTACACTCATTTAAACAAACGCATTTGAGCATCAGAATTGGGTCATTAACGAGCTAACTTCGTCCTCACGTTGCAAAAGTTTGTTGTTCAACACCGGTTTCATATGCGTTGCACAGAGCAAACAAGTCGTGGCCTGTTTTCATGATAAACTCCGTAAGTCAAACATCCTATGTTTTAGATACATAAGAACTATTCCGTAAGAACAAACTCGAAACTCACCGCAGACGATCGTGAAATGTGACACCTACTTTAATAATTATCAAAGACAAGATGCATCGAATTATAATATACCCTTTTAATCACAATTGCTCATAGACATTTATATAAAGGTACAAACACAGGATACGATGAAGCACTGCGATCGCACGACCGACCACGTTGCACCATTTCTTGAATAGTTCTAAAACGATACTTATACATTGTATATGTAAATTTTATACTATAATTATTCCGAATAATTCATATTTCAAATTTGGTCTCATTCGATTTGATTTGATTTATTTCTCTAACTCGTCAAATTAAATCAATTACGACCAGTGTCCATGTAATTCAATTATTATTTCGGTCGTTTCGTTATTAATCATTTATGTTGTACATTGTTTGCTAATTCGTTTGTTAATAATCTGTGTCGGTCGAAATAAATAATAATCATTTATAGAATTATTGTCATCCTCATCCTCCTGCCCTTATCCCAATTTTACTTGGGGTCGGCGCAGCATGTCTTCTTCTTCCATACTTCTCTGTCGGACGTCATCTCACTAATAACATTCTTTCTAACCATATCGTCTTTCACACAATCCATCCATCGTTTCTTGGGTCGTCCCCTACCTCTATATCCATCCACATCCATTTTCAAAACCTTTCTCACAACATGGTCCTCATTCCTCCGCATAACATGCCCATACCAAGACAGCCGGTTTCCAGATAGCTTCTCGGTTACCGGTACATTTATAGAATTATTGTAATAATAATTATTATTTATACGATGAACTTTATATATTTCCACGATGCGATGTCGTAACGTGTCGTATAGTGTACATGTGTTCCTGCTCTAATATATATTAATACCACTTTTATGCCGCCAACCATAAGAATTTAGATTTTACAAGATCGGTTCTGGTAAAATCTTAATAAATAAAATATTGTGACTAGGTAGTATCTACCGACACGCCCGTCTGTGTAGATATTATCCAAAATTTAGACGCACAAAACCCAAATAATATAAATCACAGTGTGTAGAGGGCCCTTTTTGACTGGTCTTAGCTAAACTGGGCGTTTTCTCATTTTTCAAATGGGTTCAAACTAAGTGGCTCCGTTTGATATCTGCTATTCTCCCCATCGAAAATTCCATGTGATTATCTTTCTATGCATTTGTCGTAGTCCTACCATTTCGGTCCTCTATGCCCGCAATGGGATAGATATCAGGCAGTCGAACCTTCCGATATAGTGATAGCTCTAACATAATGTAACTGAAACGTGAAATTGTCTTTTATTTCTGCCGCCAAATGTCATGACATTATATTTTTTCATAAAAGTAGTTTCAATTTAATTCTTGCGCTTAGTGAAGTTTAATCAAATTAATTTAATCATAAAATTGCTGAGTTTACATTAAAGTTGTTTTTTTTCATATTTTGGGCTGAATAATATCATATCGTTTTAAAAACCTAATAATTATTGAAGGAAAATAAAAAAAAAGAACTGTCTAATTGATGCCGCTTTAGTCAAGGATTATAGATTATATCATAATCTGTATTATTCCTAAACGAAAGTGATTTAGTTGTTTAATCTTATTAATAATAAATCAACATAATTTATGATAAATATTCATGTATATTTTCATTACAAATGAAATAAGAACTGGTCTAACTAATTTTACAATAGCAACAGAATTAGAGTTCAGAATACAATAAATCTAAACCAAGCCCCTGTTATTTAAATTGAATCTTTTACATATAGTGTTAAGGTTCACATTGCTATAGCAGTAAATTACCTTTCGTAACTAGATAGAGGAAGGGGGGTTTTCGTTTCAATTATTCATCTTCTTGTCTTTTCATGAGCTAATTTCAAAGATTGTGAACTGTAGGTACTTCTACTTACACGAACGTCATGATATAGAAGTTTAAATTCAGTTGCCCAGGATGACAAAATAAACTCAAGTTCGATAATAATTCTTCAACAAATATATTTTAATCCCTCGCAGTGAGGTTATATCTCGTGACAGATCAATCTTTTTTAATAAAAGAATTATTATGCTTTATATGCCAGTCTTAAATATGATGCCCTATAAAATAATACTACACATAATAAAATTGGAGTGTCTGTTTGTAATATTAAAATAACCGCTTTTTACTAAATGCATATGTATGTATTACATATTTGGTACATAACTCTAGTAGAGTTACCTTTTTTCCATTTTGGTCTGTCTGTCTGTTTGTTCCGGCTAATCTCTGGAACGACTGAACCGATTTTGACGGGACTTTCACTCGCAGATAGCTGATGTAATAAGGAGTAACTTAGTCTACAACAATAACTTTATTGTTAAATTCAAACGCGCACGAGCGCTTTTAACAAATTATTGAACAATTAATTTCAAATTAAATAGATAACTATTTATTTTGTTGTAATAATATTGTATAATTAATTATGAGTTCCAATGACATAAGACCGTGTTGATATATACCTACATATAATATTTATGTGTTGATCGCCTCGTTGGTCTAGAGACTTATAAGGTTACAGATGCTGGAGTTTTGGGTTAAAATCCTAAGCCAGGCCAATGAGGGGTTTTTAATTTTTCTGTCAAGAAATTTTAGTATCAACCCAGAGTTTGGAAGGTTTTTATGTCTTAGGTAAGCGGGCTGGACGAATGGACCAACTGATGGTGACCATCATCCGCTCAATTCTTCAATTCGCTAGAATCTGTGCCACTAAGTCATTGCTTCCTTCTCAAGTGTCGTTAACTCAATTCTTCGTTTTGGCAATTTTTTAATCATTTCAATAGTAAAATAAATTACATTAATTGTATCGGTTCAGTTAAATTATATATACGATTAGATTTTATTTGACAAAAAATCATTCGTAGGATGATTGCTGAATGTCCTGTAACTGAAATATGATTTTAATAATGATACCTAATGAGTGTATTGACTGTGTCCTTTTGAATTCAATTTTGATTTGATTTGATGGAACGAATATACCATTAAAGTAGAATATCGCCTGACGTCGTTTGTCGTTTGCACTATTTGTCTCGTGTGATAGGGGTTGCTGTTGACTTTGCAAGTAACACAGATTACACAGCTGCCTAAAAACCCATTTATAATTTGAAAAATCTTGTTCCAAGAGGTTTAAAATGAATACTCTTAGCATGGCTATGTTCGTTTAATTAACATCAATGAACTACAATCTTCGATTGATTGGTTGATGATTGAAATTCAATAACAAGTTTTAAAGATATCATTTTGATTATATAGTCCTTTATAGCCTTGGCTATATTGGATGGTTTTATATAGACTTGCCGAAAAGCACGCGAAGCCGTTAGTCCTGCGCATGAAAATTTTCTGCTCTTATTGTAGCCTGATTGGATTATGTAAATAACGTGTTTTTACTCACACTGGTGCAGTATAAAAAATCCCGTACAGTTTAGTTTAGATTAGTGTCTCTTGAGAATGGTCGCCGTCGCCAAAATCGGTCATCATTGCCTTGATTTTAATAAAGCCCTTAAATATTTTTACCTTTTCTATACATACAACCTTTAACAATACGTTTTAGAACAATTCTTTTTATTTTGGATATCATTATAACCCTGACAAAAAAAGGTTTGTCTATTCTGCTTCAATTAGTAGCTCTATTAATGAGACCTTCTTGAAAAACTGCTTAAAGTACATCTCATAGGTAGGTTTGCCTATGGGTTTTTGTGCTTTGCCTTTTGTAGACAAATTTTAATGATTCTTTATTAGATCCATTTTTATGTTTTCATTTCCTTTTTATTCTTTTTTATTATGCCATCAAATATAATATTTGTTCGAGTCTTCCTAAAATAAATCACAAAAGGAACCTATAAAAAATACCACTACCGTGACGTCAGAAAACTTTCTAGAAAGAATTGTCACAAAGAATGTTTCTTAAAAATTGTTCAATGTTTCCTTAAACAAATTACTCATTTCATATTTCCCTGGTTTTGCGCAAGCCGAATTAATGAAGCCTTATAAACCGTTGCTTATGAAATATATACTTTTTTTTGTGTCAAATTTTTGGAGAATAAGGTTCTATTGTTTAGCTTATATTACAGTCAATATGAGGCTTGTCTCACACTCTATCCTCGGTCTCTTTCTAACACATATGTTTTTATATAATATTATCTAGTATTTTTTGTTATGCCTTTAATTCACGCGGGATTATCAATAACAATTTTTTTTTGTCATTGATTATTCTTAGACGTTGTCATACTATGAAAGCAACTTAATTCAAGTCAGGTGTCCCACGATACTTCTCTTTTACTTTCTACTTTTGAAATGGAGTTCTTAACCGCTAAAAGATCACGGTTTCCTATAAAACAAGCGCCACTGAGATGTCTTATGCTTTATTAGCCAGGTGTCGAAAGAAATTCTCTCAAATGTGTATCCAGCAAACCGCAGTGGAGCTTCTTCCCGGGCAGACTAATCAGTAATCATAACTACTTCCTAATGATTGAATCAAAACAGTTTTTCGTTCAAAATTTTGAAGTTAAAAAGAAAAAAATGAGAAACTATTGAAATCCATTAATATTTTTTCAATCAACCTTTGAAGTACATCGTTATCGTGCAAAGGTATGACCACCTCCGTGGTTCAGTAGTGTGTACACCGGTTTTCAGGGGTACGCCACTCCGAGGTCCCGGGTTCGATTCCCGGCTGAGTCGGTGTAGAAAAAGTTCATTAAGTAATGAATTTATTTGTTAATTCTATGTTGCCTTGGGTCTGGGTATTTGTGGTACCGTCGTTACTTCTGATTTTCCATAACACAAGTGCTTTAGCTACTTAGATTGGGATCAGAGTAATGTATGTGATGTTGTCCAATATTATAAAAAAAAGTTTAGTTAATTTCACGTTTGAATATACGTATGTTGAACATGGAACATTGTCATTTAAAACGTTCGATGAATACTTTTCCGTTACATGCTCTGAGTTTCACGTGCTTAAATTGTCTTTTTGTTCCAGTCTCCTCGCTCCCAAGTCCAACGACGGAGGAGGATGAGGATGAAGATGAGACCACATCCAGTAGAGCTGACGCGGACGATGACGGAAGAGTTTACAAGAATCCGAGAAACTCACCATCAGCCCAGTGCCCCAGAGATGAAGAACAGGCTACGTTACTAGTAAGTAACGTACGGTTTTCGAAATTCCGTACCAAAGCATATTTCTTATAGGTCAAAATTTAGTTGTAATTTTAATGTTAACGAGAGAATTAATTGAAATGGCCTTTAAAAAATTCAAAGCTCATCCAAAAAAACATCGGTATATAAGAAATATTACATTAACAGCCTGTAAATTTCCTACTGCTGGGCTAAGGCCTCCTCTACCTCTGAGGAGAAGGTTCAGAGCATATTGCTCCACTCTGCTCCAATGCGGTTTGGTGGAATACACATGTGGCGGAATTTCGTTGAAATTAGACACATGCAGGTTTCCTCACGATGTTTTTCGTCACCGAGCACGAGATGAATTATAAACACAAATTAAGCACATTAAAATTCAGTGGTGCTTGCCTGTATTTGAACCCGCAATCATCGGTTAAGATTCACGCGTTCTAACCACTGGGCCATGTCGGCTCTTACTCAATACAAAATTATATTATTTCTAGGCAGAATATATATACATTTTATGGTACTTTAATAAAATGTAATCAAATGACGGTAAAGAGTGACTACTGAGTTTCTTGACGGTTCTTGGTAGAATCTACATTCCAAACGGTGGTAGCTTTACATTTAGTTCTACAATAACATGACGACGAAGACACAAGCACTAGTCAAAGTACTGCCAAACCAAATTGACCCTTATACCGAATTACACTGGCTCAATCTCCATTCAAACAGAAACACACCAATAGATAGCAAAACTATTTCGTAGTAGAATAATTGATGTTGGAATGAATAATAGGTGGTTCTTACTCAGATAGGCACAACGCCCTACAAGTAATATAATTAACTACCTATTTTCCGCCCTACTGGAGTTCGGGGAGGGTTTGCAGGTGTTAGATAACAAATCCATCTCTCGGAAACCGTTCATTTGTCAGGATAATATAAACCTATGTGCTATTCCAGACTGTAATCCATTTTTGTGCCACATTAACGGATCTGCAGTTAAGCTGTTCTGAAGCGATGGAGTACCAAACCAAACTATGGCATTTATATAAGGAAAATAAATAAATATGTGATGATTGATATTTGGAACATTTCGTTATTGATTGCCTCTTAAATTGCCATCGCTTGAGTCTAAACAAGGCATAGAGTGCCGCTGTGTTTATATTCGTACTTATGAACTGTTGTTTAACGTACACGGTTGGGAATATCTGTGGCTAAATTTAGTCAAGCGTATACATATTGTTATTCAAAATCAAAATATTATATATTAGTCTCTTAAAAGCACTTTTGAATCGTCATGTCATAGAGTTGAATTGAGCGCAAAGCTTCCGGCGGTTCGGGAAAAAGACGGTATTTACCTAAAAGGCGATAAAATCGTCAAAAATGATCATACAATTTTAACTGATCTGTAAACCCTACATTTTCATCTTTTACGAAATACAAGAGAAATAAAAATAATAATGATGCAATATTTTTGCCAGGGACAGAAGTGTCTTCGGAAATGCTCTTCTGACGAGGACTGCAAGAGTAAAAAGAAGAAATGTCTCTGCGATGGCGCGTGCGGGATGTCGTGCATCAAACCAGGTGAGTGATGATATTATAAGCCGCTACGAGATGATCTCCTCTGTCACGGATTCGCTTATCATCTTATGCAAAAGGTCTTATGTGCAACTTTACTTTAAGAGCGTAAAATAAACACAATGATATATATAAGCTAGACGCCCGTACCGACTTAGTCCACGTGTAATAGGAATTTTATTTACCTGCCAATTGGGACGCCATCTGCATTTTTTCTTTACGATATAGGTAGAATTACGAGCCAATGGGCCACCTAATATTATTTCCCCTGCACAGTTACACTGACTCACCCGCCCTCCAAACTGGTATAAATTCTATGTTCGGTGGTAGAATATGTTATGACCCAGAGCTTACACAAAGCCCTACCACCAAGTACATTTACTTACACACTTCTGTGTGTGTTAAAATTTTACCTTATTTCTTTCGTTTACTCTACATTCCTGTCCATAAAAGCAAGGCTGCTATTGAAATAGAATTTCAGCTAACCGATTCCAGATTTCAAGATATAACGACCTTTATTTACAGTTAAGCTAGATCCAAATAATCACTTGCAAACAATCCAAACGGAGATTTGATATCTCCGGCGTTGCAATTTACACAAACAGAAATAGGATCGATAAAATTTATACTGCAAACCATTGTAGACAAGATACACCTCTTGAACTGCTAGTAATATCTACTATTGTAGTCAACCCGACTAGATTTGATCGCTCAAGAAAATACAGAAGAATGGGAGTACAGAAAGAGGAAGAAATAGAGATTTTTTTGAGGTTACAAATTATATAAATATAAAATAAATATTGAAAAGGTAACAAGTAAAATATAATTCAACCAGCTGTCCGTCCTTTGTAAAATTAAATCCAAATAAAGTTATCCCTTCCATTACTACGCTCAAAGTTCAAATTTTTACCCTTTCTGAACGGATGTTTACGGTTTAAAATGAACATATGTTCCAAATTTTAGCTTTCTATCCTGTCAGGGCGAATGGTTTATAATAATAGCTACCTAACTCAACTTTGTATAGGTAGAATAAAGATGTACATGACACATTTATATCCTAAGACATTTATTTATTTATTTCTATTATAAAGTTTCTCTTTCTTCAATAATAATCGATGTCATATTCCATACACAAAACAAAATGAATTTTACAATTTCTCGTGAATCACTCCGTCCATTTTTGAAAACCGTATTTAAATACGTTCGGTAGTATTTAAGTTTATCGCGTTCAGATTGTCCGGCAGATATGGTGGACACAAATATATCCATATTAAAATCCGATCAAATCAAATTATACTTTATCGAGTACGCTTTTACAAGCACTTTTGAATCGTCATTTTAGAGAATTGTATTGAATGCAACGTTACCACCGTTTCGGAATGTAGATTCTACCGAGAACAACCGGCATGAAACACAAAATTATATTAAATGTAAAATCTAAAACCAAACAAGAAACTAAGTATAGTAATATTCATTTTAAAAAATAGTGATATCGATCAAATACAATAAAATGTACATCCAAAATTTTTTATCATCTATATAATTTCGTGTTAAGTAATATATTTTATTTATGAATTGTTTTATGAACGTTAATAAATAAAGAAAAATTATGTTGGAAATTTTAAGTTTGTTCAGTAATATTGAGTGTTTTCTTCGATATGATTTATCCGTCTTCTTCGATGGTTGAATACGATCACTCTTACAATTTGGTATGTCCTCGTAAACTAATCTTTATGTGAGAATGCTTTAACAATGCCACCTATTGCATGACGCTATCTTTTTGCGCTGAAACGTAATAGAGACCTCATTAAGCTTCCGTATGATTCAAGACAGCGTAATCCTTCACAGACTTCACACGAGTAAATAATGTTTTATAAACATACTAAAAATGGACGACCTTTTAATCTTCGTTCGTAGACATTTATTTCATTCAAGATCAATGCGGTACCAACATGAGCAACAATGTTTTATGTCGTGGAATAGAGAGCAGGTATTGTCTTTAATTGAAATCATTCATTTGTAAATGTTTGTTTGTACACGATCTCCTAAAATGCGAGCGAAGTCGCGAGTAATAATTCCGGTGATTATAGAACGGAGGTCGCCTAGTGTTTAAAACGCGTGCATCTTAACCGATGATTTCGGATTAAAACCCAGGGAAACACCACCGAATTTTCATGTGCTTAATTTGTGTTTATAAATCATCTCGTGCTCGGCGGTGAAGGAAAATATCGTGAGGAAGCCTGCATGTGTCTTATTTCAACGAAATTCTGCCACATGTGTATTCTACCAACAATTCTACCTACTTGAAGTTAGCAAAATGAATCGTTTCTTGACTATGGAAGGCATAACTGCTTCTGAATTTTTATCAAATATTTCGATATAAATGTAACAAAAAGAAAATTAATTGAAATACAATGACAGTAAATGACAGATGAGGCCAGACTACCCTTTTATGTCGTCGAGTTGAATATATTTAAATTTACGTAATGTGTTGCTGAATATAAATCAATGTCTGTTTTTATTGCTGCATTTCATCATGATTCTATTTATTGAAGTGTAGTGATCTAGATTACTTCTATGACTCTGTCAGCAGTGGTTTACATCAATAAGTCGCGATTAATAACTTTATTTTTGAAAAACTCTTTTTATGCTGATTGCTGACTTGTACACTGGATTATTTTAATTTAAAGATCTTTTATCACTGGCAGTCACATAGCATCAGGTAAGCCATCTGCTCTTTAACCAACATAAAACTACCGAAATATTAGTTCAATATACTAAAGATAACACAAACACAAATAAATTCGTTACACGTTGTAAGTCAATTAATAATGTAAGGGAAAGTATCACTATTATTAATAATACGTCAAAGTATGTCTACACAAGTATGTATGTAGTTAGTTAAGTTCTTAAATCATACATTCATTCAAATTAACATTCATATGTGACATATTTCCTTTACAATCAAAAAGTAGATATATAATATTAAATACAAAAAGGATATCACCCTTTCACCTATGCATACTGTCTAACAAGGCTGTTTTTATATAGACGTAACAGATATACTTTCAGAACATAACAGAAGAAAACACGGCCGCTGTCATAATCTTTACTAAGATTGTAAACGCTATAGTTGGTTTTTTTATTCGTGTCTTAACTGCTTAACTGATCATCATAAAATTGTTAGTGCAGAAAAGGACATAGAGTACCCAACATCTGCCCCTCTCCACCTCCCCCTTAAATCCGACTGTTACGAGTGTAGACTAGTGAATAACAAATGTTAATGTAACAACGGAAACCCTAGAGCGCGGGTCCTTCTCTTATGGTTGCTCCATGCCATATTTCGTCAAATTCGGTTCAGAGGTTCAGCTGTGAAAACATAACCGACAGACAGACAGAGTTACTTTCGCGTTTATAATATTATTTATTCTATCTTACAATCACTTACAAAAGCCACCGAACCATAAAATAGGCACTCAGTGGACCAATTAGACGCTCCCTCTAGCCAAGAGGGGGTACTGTTAATTCTTAGACGGCTTAATTGATGTATTTTATAATATATATATATTAAATTAATATTATAATATAATAATTGATTTAATATATCATTTGTGTATACATTTAATTTTCTATCAATATAGACGGATAACCACAGTGTAAAATAAAAGTAGCTCCATTGTCTATGGTATTTAGTTAAATAGATAACCAGTAATGACTATGGCACTTGGTTGTAGGGCTTTGTGCAGGCTCTTATACCACCCACTCATCAGATATTCTACCGTCAAACAGCAGTACTTAGAAACGAAGAAACCTTTGAAACGGGAACACAAATTTTCCATTTCAATGGTGAATGAGTCAGTGTAACTTCAGGCAAAAGATACACAACATCTTAGCTCCCAAGGTTGGTGGCGCATAGGCGCTGTAAGGAATGTTTAATATTTCTTACATCGCTCGCGTCTTTGGCCGATGAGAATATAACCTAAAAATAAAGACAGTTCATTAAATAGACCAATTTATATAATAAATTCAAGCAAGCAAAATAAAATCCATTTGAAATGAAATAAGGATCTGAAAATTTTGAAATTTCTCGTTGACCTATTTTAGTAAATTTACTTTCGAATTTCGCCATGACTCCCCCAATTACGTTCGAGCTCTGGTAATTTACATTTTTGTTGCAAAATGACCCTTCCCTCTACAGAAATAGGAGCCACTGACATTGTAATGTAATATTGCAAGAGTAAAATTCCAGATCTCATTTTAAACTTTGGTGTATAAAAGTAGTTTCGGTAGTTTTAAATGAGAAAAAAATGTTTGTTGAACAACTTAAATATACTTAAGGATCGTTTATGAGTTAAATTAAAACGGCTTAAAAACTTATAAGCAATGAAAATTACAACAATCTGAGACTAAAATCAGAAAAGAATGATCGTGGATACCCGGTTGGACGAAGTTGCTTTCGGTATGTTTTATGTTGCGCTACGCGCAAGATAAAACATACCGGCGATATAATATACTGGGCCATCTCGGCTCTCGCAGTGGTTAGAACGCGTGCATCTTAACCGATGATTTCGGGTTCAAACCCAGGCAGGCACCACTGAATTTTCATGTGCTTAATTTGTGTTTATAATTCATCTCGTGCTCGGCGGTGAAGGAAAACATCGTGAGGAAACCTGTCTAATTTAGGAAATTTGTCTAATTTCAACGAAATTCTGCCACATGTGTATTCCACCAACCCGCATTGGAGCAGCGTGGTGGAATATGCTTCATACCTTCTCCTCAACGGAAGAGGAGGCCTTAGCCCAACAGTGGGAAATTTACAGGCTGATTATGTTTATGTTTATGCTACGCGCACCTTCTCCCCCCGCCTCAATAGGCGTCGCAGGGACTAGGGGGGGTCTCAGTACCCCGAGAACCCCCTCTAGGTGTTGGAGGCCCGCATAGGCGGGTCGACCGTCAGGGCGTCACGGTAGCATGCGCAAGCAATCCCGTGGCGCCCGCCGAAAGACGGAGAGGGTACCGCTGGTTTTTTAGTGGGTAAACCCGGCGTACCTGGGCGCACTCGGCGTCCAGGGCCCAGTATATTTTATGTACTTCTGTGCCCGCGACTTCGTGTGCTTTTGGATTTAACAAAGAAATTTATTGTTGTAGTCTAAATTACTCCTCATTACATCAGCTATCGCCAGTGAAAGTCCCGTCGTAAAAATCGGAACAGCCGTTCCAGAGATTAGCCGGAACAAACAACCAGTCAGACAGAAAAATTGTAAAAATTATAATTTGGTATGTGTACCGTGCATACATACATATGCATTTAGTAAAACGCGGTTATTTTAATATTACAAACAGACACTCCAATTTTATTATATGCATAGATATAGATAAGATATATAGATATAGATTAAATAGCAGACACAATGAAATAAATTAATAACATTTGAGATTAATTAAACGACAACAAATAAAATTGTTATTAAAAATCCAGCGAGAATTGAAAACCGTAAACGTTAGAAAGAGACAGAGAGAAAGAGAAAGAGAGGCGAAAGTCGCCTCGAGGGATCATAACGCTTTTTCCTCACGTGACAATTTCTGCCAGTTCACTTTACTACGTTCTATAACTAAAACGTTAATCAACATAGATACACCAATTTACCTCGTTGGTCTAGTGGCTCGATAAGGGCACCAATCCCAAGATTCTTTGTTTAAGCACCAGGTCAGGCCGATAAAAAGTTTTTCTGTAGAAAACTTATCAGTAACAGTCCGAAGTCTAGAAGTATGTACGCTTCTGTGCCCAAAAAACACCTAAAGCCCGGTCGTGTGGGATTATGAGAGTGGGATTATGAGAACATCTTCGGAAATAACATTCATCGGATAAAATTTTGCTAGTTGAAAAGCCTAGTCGAGTAAAATGATGGAATGATTTAAACCGTCTTCTTTAGATAAAATCCTTGCCCAGCAGTAGGATATAAACTTTAAACTGATGGTAGTCTATTCTGCACTAATATTCGGTATTAAGATGTCTTTATGAATAATGTCGTGACAAATCGGATTTGCTGTCACACATCAATATTTAGTATTCTTGTGTTCCAGTTTGAAGGTTTATGTTGAACGAAATGGAACATATCGTTGTAGACGACGTAATAGATGAGACAAAATATTAGTTTATTGTTCTCTCCCTCTAAATAAATAAAACTGTCATGGCGGAATTATACGTGTAACGTTAGTCTCAGTTAAAAAGCTTTAAGATTGTTGAGAATATTTTTATTCAACATCCTTCTGTTAAACAAGTAGAACGGATTGTTAACCCTTTTTTGTCGCTGGAATAACGCCTTTACGCATTTCCCCCAAATGGGTTGGCGGGGGCCGGGGGGATATATGTGGGGCTCGCAGACCCTGAAGGCACTACTACCGTGTGACCATTAAACCTTTAAAAGCCCATTTGCAATCAATATCGATGTGGTATTTTAAATTTAAAAAATAAAACTTATGCACTTAAATAATAACGTAACAAAAGCACGAATTACGCCTCTATGGAGACATTATTGTATTATTTTTGAGAAAATAAATTCAGAATAAAATCTACTGAGCCAAGTTTGAAGACCAAGTTTTAACAATGACATAAGCTATCTTGTGAGTTTTCAAGCTGTCAGTTCCCATATATACTTGACTGCACAAACTGGTTTGTACGAGAGCGAAGTGTGGCTCGAGTGTGTAGCGAGGCTTTCAATATCTGATCAAGATAGCCAGTGATTCAGTCAACTTATAGCATCTAGGAATTTATAAACTGTTAATGTTTTTAAGCAAATTTTAATCTGTAGCTACAATAAATTAGGGTTGTTATTGTTTTATACATATTTTATTTAGATTTATCTGCTTTCAAACTTTGAACATTAGAGGTTTAATAATGCAAGACAAAATTGTTCGACTAAATGGACACATAAAATAGGTATTTGAATAAGATTTGTAATTACACAGTGTAAAATTAGCGCTTATTTTAAACAAAAGTTAAGTGCCTGTTAAAAAACGATAGCAAAATGAAGCGCCTTCAGAATAATAATAGCAATGAATGGCACTAGAGCGAAATCTTTGAATTATAAAAGCAAGGCGCTATAGGGAAAGTAAATAGCCTTTGATGGGAATAAGGTCGAGTATCTACTTAAACGTATGTAGACCAGCACTTTTTTTTCGGTCTGTGACATAATTTCCTAGTTTAATATTTAAATATGATCATGAACTAAAAACCTAATTGTGTTATAGATTAGCTGAACATTGTTTGTGCGCATTCAAAAATTAATACCTAGATTTGAATTTTAAAAAATCCTTTGACTGATTTTTTTTTTATAATTTGATCTAAGGCCTTTGTGTCTTTATGTTATCATAGATTTGACATACAAAAGAAGAATATGTATGTGCAAATTTCTAAAGAAAAACTCCAGACTTAGTTTTAAACGTGACTTACGATTCAGACAAAGCAAACGGACGGGCGAATGGGCAACCTGAATGGTAATTCGACAGTTAGACATTGGCGCTGAAAGAAATATTAACCATTCCCTGCATCACCAATGCGCCAATGTTATATCGATTTTATGTTCAAATTGTGTTTTAAAAGCTCTACTATCAAGTAAAAATAATCTCTATATAGTAAAAATAAAAGCCGAGACGGCCCAGTGGTTAGAACGCGTGCATCTTAACCGATGATTTCGCGTTCAAACCCAGGCAGGCACCACTGAATTTTCATGTGCTTAATTTGTGTTTATAATTCATCACGTGCTCGGCGGTGAAGGAAAACATCGTGAGGAAACCTGCATGTGTCTAATTTCAACGAAATTCTGCCACATGTGTATTCCACCAACCCGCATTGGAGCAGCGTGGTGGAATATGCTCCATACCTTCTCCTCAAACGGGAGAGGAGGCCTTAGCCCAGCAGTGGGAAATTTACAGGCTGATTATGTATGTATGTATATAGTAAAAAACAAAGTCACTTCCTGCCGTCTGTACGCTTAGAACTTTTAAACTATACAACGGATTTTAATGCGGTTGGACAACAAAAAGATTTATATGTATAATACATGCATATTATAGTATAGAAAAGCCAGACAAAATTACAATTTTTCAATTGATATTTGTTCTTCAATATAAAACTTGTATAATTATTGTATACGTGTAAATCCAGGGCGGGTAGACAGTAATAAATTAATACCAAATTATTGATTTAAATCTCATCCTGTGGAAACATGAATATGGCTTATTGATCCATTAAAGATCATGTAGTTGTTAAACGGGCGTGGAGTTGCCATTTGTTGATTCATGCTAAATAAATAATCATGAAATTTAATACATAGACCTATTTAAATAATAAAATTATTGGATAAAAGTAATCACTTACTGATCTCATGTGATTAAACAAAAGGCAGATGGAGTACGCGAAACATTACAGTGTTGCCATCTTAAAATAAATGAATTAATAATGTATTAACAAAAAGAAGCGCCGCTTCGTAATAGCGGGAATTCGTATTCGCTTTTTTATAATCTGAGACAATTATCGCCCATCGATTTATACACATAGCAATAATACCTTGATTAACAAAGACAATTAATCATTTAAATTCAAATTATACGTATTGTAGTCTTTTAATTTTTTTTTTTTATTGTTTTTGTAAAGTTTTATCATAAGTCATATAAAAAAAATAAAAATGTAAAAATGTACCCTTATGTAATTTAATTTGTGAAAAATATAAGGTACTAAGTTACTGTTTTTCTATGTAGTATCTACATATGAAACCATATGTATTTTGTCGTGAAATATTAATATTCAAAACTACTTATATAAAAAGTATAAATTGATATGAGTAGAAATCCAAATATATATTTACGTGCAATCTTTTTATGTAACGTTGTAAAACGTTTCTGACGCGACAAGATTACCCCTCTAAACGTGTGTCAAGTTGCATGCGCTTTATTTTGTTTTTATTATTCACGCCATGTTTATCTCCGTAACACTATACTTGACCTCGTGCCACGAGCTGTTTGCCACAGTCCACCTCTTGAATATTACACGAGGCCACGCATACCTCTTTTCAAACAAGAAACCGCAACGTGTGAATAACTGAAATATTCCTAACACCCGCTATACAACATCTACCTTTGTAAAGGCACCTTATTTAACCGTCAGTGTATTGAATTTATACCTGTCCTTTAAAGTAGCAGAAATGGGGGGTGGGATGTGCATTGAATTGAATTCAGACAAAATCAAAACATTCTTTATTCACGTAGGATTTAAAATCGAAGTAGGATCGAACATTTTACTTGGTAGGGATTTGTGCAAGCCCGTCTGGGTAGGTACCACCCACTCATCAAATATTCTACCGCCAAATAACAGTACTCTGTATTGTTGTGTTCCGGTTAGAAGGGTGAGTGAGCCAGTGTAATCACGGGCAAAAGGGACATAGCATCTTAGTTCCCAAGGTTAGTGGCGCATGGGTGATGTAAGGAATGGTTAATATTTCTTACAGCGCCTTTGTCTATGGACTGTGACTTACCATCAGGTAAAAAAAAGGATCATAAAAGCAATTTTGAATCGTCGTGTACACTGGTCAGTACCAACTCAGTAGTTATTCTTTTCCACCATTTTCATTACAAATATGTAAATAAAGTAAAATTAAACTTATAATATGTCACAGTAAAACTGAAAATATTGTTAGATTATAATCTATCTCGCGAGTTTGTAAACGGTGATATGACTTACAATAAAACGTATTAAATTCCGATAGTTTATAATCTTCCGGTTAGGTTAGGTGAGAGTTTTTATAATTTAACTTTAATTAGCTTCGGTAGATTATAATCTACCGTAAAGTAATGCTTTAAATTATAAGCAGTAAGTTTCGGTTCACAATCTTTCGAAAGTTTACAGTTTTACGATATAGATTATAATCTAACGGTATTTATAATTATACGGTGAACTATATATATCTTACCTTTGATGTTGTAGACTCAAGAAGTTTAAACGAAGGAAGTCAATGTTTCGGATGTTTATTTACGTAAGTTCAGCTTTTTTTTTTAATTCATTGTTGGTTGATCGTTGATGTATGTGATTTTCTTTTTTAGTAATGATTTAAGATTTTATAAGGGTTATTAATTAACTTATTTATTTATTTTACATCTGATAGTAAGTCAACACTGTAAAATATATTAACCATTACCAGGGTTGGCGGATATATATCAACGGATATATATCAATTGATTTTTCCTATCTTCTGAACAACACTCATAGATCTATGCTTAAGGCCTGACACTGAATGATTACTTTTTATGATTAGTCGATTACAAATTAATATTTAAATAAAATTACTTGATTTATCTCACAAACAAATGAAGATATAATAATAAAACTTGTTTTTTAAGTGTTCATTAAAAATTTCTTTCTCGAATAGATCGACACTAATTCCTTTGTTACTTTTTTTTAATAAAAAATGTGGTATTTCGACACTTGTATTATTTTACAAATTCCTTTAACATTTTTAAGTGTTTACAGAATGAAATTCGTTGCGTTTTCGTAGCCTGGATATATATAAAAAAATGGGATTTTTGATATTTATTATATAAATCGGATTTTTTCGAACCCTGACCATTACTTACATCATCGATGCGGCGACATACTAAGATATTATCCCCTCTTCCTTTAGTTACACTGGCTTACTTCCCCTTCAAACCAGAACCCCAATACTTTAGTATCGCTGTTTGGTATTAGAACAAGAAATTCCACAGATATTTTTAACTTTGTCGATTCATAAATTCAATTGTAAAAAATACATTAATAAAAAAAAACATATTATTCAATACAAGATTATATAGATGATAAAAAAATCGTGAAGATTTGATATATAGCTATATATACATATATATATAATTTTGTATTTAACTAATATAACTTTGTATTTTAAATGTTGAAAAAGAATAACTAACTACTGAGTTTCTTGCCGGTTCTTCTCGGTTGAATCTACATTCCGAACCGATGGTAGCTTTACTTAATATAGTTTGTAAAATGACGATTCAAAAGTGCTTGTAAAATCCACAACAGCGCGATTTTTAAGATATTTTCTGACCCCGCACAACCACTCTGTGGAACCAACTTTCGCCGGCGGTTTTTCCGAACCGATACGACTTGGGAACCTTCAAGAAAAGAGCGTACTCCTTCCTAAAACGCCGGCAACGCACCTGCAAGCCCTCCGGTGTTGCAGATGTCCATGGGCGGTGGTAGTCACTTTCCACCAGGTGAGCCTCCTGCTCGTTTGCCGCAAAAAAAAAAAACCTACTTGAATAAAGTATATTTTTGTTTTGATTTGAATATATGGAGAATGGGTGGTACCCATAAGGATGTCCCGACGTATGTTCCATAATGTAATATTTAAAATCCAAACTGTAATAATCAGATCAGAAAATTCGATGTACAAAAAAATAATTCCCATCACAGAAATATTTCAATCAGACATAAATGTTTGTAATTCGTCGAATTTCATATTGAAATCAACGATATATATCGTTTCACGTGAGTCGCATATATTACTATTTGAACTGAAATTAAAATAATATTTATGTACACGTCACTTTGAGCTACGGCCACACGTGATCACGTATCCGCTCCATCCGTATTATATACACAGAATCTTGGATGTCACGAAATGCCCAAATGTAAATCTCGAATTATGACAGTTATTTAAAATAATGGAGCGGGATGACCTGATAAGAGTCGAACTCATCAACAGGATACTAATATAAAATAATCATAAACCTTCATAATCATCACCATTTTCATTTTCGTAACATCAATGATGGTTTCCTCCTGACCGACTTTGGCTACAAATATAGAACACATATGTGTGTGTGTGTAAATGTGCTCACTTGTGTCACTATCACTATCCGACACGACTGGGAAGAGATCAGGTAACCCTTGTTACCTTCCAGACTCGTGGCTGTTGAGACTACTGACAATTTCTTAAGGGAACAACGTTTTCTCTGGTTCGATTTGAATGTAAAACTAAAGTCTACCCCTTTATATATCAAGTTTAATAATAGGCACGTATACGTAACATGACCTAGCATGAGGAAGTGTTTTCAACGTAGTCACCTGTAAAGTTACGGTAACATCACAGTTGAATTCCCATCGTTGAATCGCGCAAGTGTGAGTGTGCCTTACGATACTCTATATAAAATGTAAATATATGTTCAATAAGATTATAATAAATATTGATGTTAATTTAATTAAATCTAAAGTCCCCAATTACACATGATAAAAGAATAATCAAAGAGTCAAACTTTAACCCAATAATTACATACGTACATAAACGTCCTGCTTCGTTTATATTCAATGCAAAAGATGATCATTCAATCATCATAGACCTGAATAATATTTTTCTTTTAATAAATCAAGACTAATCAATGTATTTTTTAACATTTCCTTTGTAAAACAAACGAATCTGATATCACATTAACTACAATACAAGTTTTATCATCAATAAGTTGTCCGTAATAAACAAGGATACGTTTTATTTTGTGGTATCTAATTGAAATAATTACTAAACTATTATACATAAAAGTTATTTATTTATTTAAATAGTTACACTTATCAATTTATTGTTATATATATATATAATTAACAACTGATATAGGTAACATACGAAGAGTTACGTCTTTAATACTGTTCAAATAATAAAATTGACAAGAAAAAGACCCGCTGAGTTTCTTTCGCCGGTTCTTCTCAGGTCATGGTTCTTTTTCCGGTAGTAATGTTTCATTTAACTATGGTTTATATTGAATAAAGGAATTTGAATTTGAGTTTGTTCTACAAAACATTGTTCGTCCAAACGATATCAGTCACGGCGGGTAATGTTATGGAAGACCACCAGCTACAAACACGTCATTAACATACTATTCCGTCAATCTCATAATCCGATGAGACGGCAAATCTGACCGGAAAGAGTTCAGGCGCAGCGACAATGGCTTTAGGAGCTTTCCGAGGTACGGCAGTGTACACACCCATGAGGGTTTAAACCTAGAACCTCGGGATCTGTGGCCTTATATCAAACCACTGGACCAACAACTCAGGCATAAAATTAATTACCATATATATAAATAAAAAAGCAACTTGAAAATCAAATAAACTTAAATATTTTGCTTATAAGTAAATGAGATCGATCCAATGAGATCTTTGGAATGTTTAACTTAATTTGATTTTACCAGAAGATACAGTCTGTTTCGAAAAAGGTTTTAGTACTAATCGCAGACACGTCTGCGGTTTTGTCTGCTATTTATATTTATGGAACATTCTCAATTTGTAACTTAAATTGACATTGATAATTTAAAACTTAGATATACAAAATTTAGTGGATTTGGGCCAATAACAACGCTGATTTTAATCATTTCAAATAAGATTGTAATTTCATTTCCAAATCTTGATTTTTAAGGAAAATGTATTTGAAAAATGTACCAATGAGAATGAAATGAAATGAGAAAACTCAAGAGTGTTTTTGTCTTATTCTGTAATTGGGTACAACATTCAATATGATTAAGAACAAACCAGGAGTATTTTTGAGGATCGTTTCATTTCCAAGGAATGTTATTTATTAAATCACTAATTGTTAGCGATATTACTTTTTGGACGCAAACGCTGCACTCCTTTCCTTTTAATTTAAGTAACTTCATTGGATATCATAATAAAACATTAAAAAGTACTGCCATGTCATATGATCCTTACTTGGTGATAGGGCTTTGTGCAAGTCCGTCTGGGTAGGTACCACCCGCTCATCAGATATTCTACCGCCAAACAGCAAGACTCAGTATTGTTGTGTTCCAATAGTGACACAAGAGACATAACAATTTAGTTCCCAATGAAATTAATGGTTAATATTTCTTACAGCGCCGTTGTCTATGGGCGGTGGTGACCGCTTACCATCAAGTGGCCTATTAGCTCGTCCGCTGCCTCATCATAAAATAACTTCAACGTACGAGCATTGCCATTTCCTTATATGTATACAGCCGTTATTAGAAACCCGGCTCATGAATATTCATAATTAGGCCAATATTATGTTCCGGGATAAATATTCAACGAATATTTCGCCAGATAACGCTGAGAGGATAAACCTTGATGAATAATTCAAAATATACCAATCCTCAATCCCTTATAGATTTATATCTGGGTTGTATGAGATAAAAATATTAGAGTCAAATATCTCTGTGCAGTCCGAGGTTGCGTATATATAACTATATCTTAACTGTTGGAGCATCGGAATAATATTTTTTATTCGTTTTGTTTTGATTTTAATTAATTTAAAATCTCTTCGTATGTTTTGTTTTATTATTAAATTATAACATCGCTTTAGGATTGTAATTTAATGATATTTGTAAGTGATAAATAAAATGAGGCTGTCACGGCAGAAAAAAAAGTTGTAAAAGGAGAATTTTCCGAAAGGCAGCGGTTGTGTTTTGACATTTCTGACGCTCACGCGACGGTGACTACTTACCATTATGTTGTACGCTTAGTCATCGGAAGGCAATAAAAAAAGTGAAACAAATAAATAATGTATAGTTTGAGGAAAATATTATTTTATTGGTGCAAAATTTCGTTAATAAAACAAACACATTGTATCATTATTATGAAAATTTATAACAAATGAGTATACGAATATAAAAAAAAGAATAACTACTGAGTTTCTTGACGGTTCTTCTCAGTAGAATCTGCATTCCGAACTAGGTAGCTTCACTTAACATAGTTTGTTAAATGACGATTCAAAAGTGCTCGTAGAATCCTACTTGAATAAAGTATATTTTGATTTGAATTTTGATTTTATGTTTAAGCAAGACATATACAATATCAGGAGTAAGAGAGGGGGTAGGACGCCTTAAGAGGGCACATGTATACTGTTACGTGATACGAGTCAGCCTTACTCCCAAGGTGGAACAAGAAATGTTTCACATGACTAATTAACTTCAATATTTATGTCCGTCTTGACTTGAAGTAAGCTCGAGCGCTTTGGATCAAGACAAAAATAGTGCCCACCACAGATATAGAGAAGACTAGATACAGCATGTTCAATACGCAGTATGAAATCATTCCTCATCATTTGAGCAACAAAATTACTTACTAATAGTAGATAATACCTCCATTGAATCTATTGACTACCTTAGAAGAGTATTTTATTGTTTATAACGGAACAACTACGAACACAAACTAAATTAGTAGCGTGTCAAGTTTGTGCATTGCGAAAACTTTGGACGCACTTTGTCAGACGACTTGTCTTATCTAGGTAGTTACTCTGCCGAGAAGTAACACCGAGGAACTCAGTAGTCACTCATTTAAGGCAGTTAAATTTCTTACGTAATGAAAAAAATTGATTATTGTTTATTTGTAGAAATATGTTATTTTTTTATATCAGACCAGATAATTCGATCTAAGATCAATATAATGTCTATTTATATTTTAAAAAATTTATATATTTATTAAATAAATACACATTTATAATATCATAGATCTTAGAAGACCAAATAAAATTATTCCCTTTTTATACTAAAAATATCATTTAAAAAGGGAATTATTACTCTAAAAATAAACTTGCAAGAAAGCTGAAGGATTATTTAGTCGGAAATTTTCCAATAACCCTCGCCGACGTAACTCGACAAGACTGATTAAAAATAAAATATTTGTTTAACTAATTGGCTATTGAAATAATTAGACGGTTAATTTAAAATGTGTATTGAATTAATATAGACTAAATTACATTTAAATAAATAAATAAATATTGGACAACATCACATACTCTGATCCCAATGTAAGTAGCTAAATCACTTGTGTTATGGAAAATCAGAAGTAGCGACGGTACCACAAACACCCAGATAATGAACTACATCGACTGTCGTATCTACCAGCACACGTTTAACCTGGGTTCCTTTAAACGAGGCGTGAAGAGGCATCTTGCGGTCCGGCATGGCGAGGGCGGCTAGTTCATCCTCCCTGACTGTTCTGGCCGTCTTCGTGTTTGGACTCCACTACTACTTATCATCAAGTGGAGTATAGTCATATGCCTTACTGGTAACGGTAGAGTGGTGGAATATGCCCCAAACCTACTCCTTAAAGGGAGAGGAGGCCAAACTCCTTATGTCTCATTAATTGATAAAGGAATAATACATTCATTCAACTTTATTTGACAACCTTGTGAACTTTGTAAAGTTTTACATTACATTAACGGCCTGTAAATTTCCCACTGCTGGGCTAAGGCCTCTTCTCCCTTTGAGGAGAAGGTTTGGAGCATATTCCACCACGCTGCTCCTATATGGGTGTGGAATACACATGTGGCAGAATTTTCGTTGAAATTAGACACATGCAGGTTTCTTCACGATGTTTTCCTTCACCGCCGAGCACGAGATGAATTATATACACAAGTTAAGTACATGAAAATTCAGTGGTGCCTGCCTGGGTTTGAACCCGAAATCATCGGTTAAGATGCACGCGTTCTAACCACTGGGCCATATCGGCTCATTACGTAATGACAATCGAATCGAATCGCTTAAGGGATTCTAATTGTGTGACAGGACTTAGGGTTGTTTACTTATTCACAAGAACAAAATAGTAAAATATAATTTACTCCGAGCTGGTAATGATAAACTGGTACTTAGTAATTATGGATCTTTTATGATTTGTATAAAAGATAAACAAGCTAAAAAAATAAAGCTCAGAGGGGCTTTGTGCAAGCCCCTCTGGGGCTGGGCGTTCCGACTTGAAGGGTAAGTGAGTTAAAGGCACATTGGCTGTTAAATAAATGCTTAATATTTCATACAAATCGACCCCATCCAAGGGTAAGTAAATTTGACAGTCCGCCTACCGATACTATAAAAAAATCTAATTTAATATACTATAAACAATAATTTAATATAAACAATATAATTTCATTTCTTTTAGTATCAATAGTTGTAAAAGTAAATGTGAGTTAAGCTCATAAAAGCAAGGCGAAGCTCAAAAGGAAACATTTCAGAAATTTACCGCGAAGCCTTCCCGGTGACCTTTTGTGTGTAAAATTTATTACAGCCGCATTATAATGGTTTTATTTCAGAACTTGTATTACAGTTGGTTTTATCTGAACGTTAGTTCACTTGCAAAACCGAAACTATACGTAAAAATTGTAATCGTAAATTTTAAATAGAGGAACATATTAGGTATGTCGGTTTGACTGGTGTGTGAGACACAAGGAACGAAATATTTGTATAACGAAATCATCTTCGAAATTAAAGTCTAGTCGTTCACGTTACTAATGTATTTTCAATATTAAACAAGAATAACTTTAGAATGTTACAAGATTAACAAGATGGAGTACGATTCAGTTGGTAACGCAACGAGTCCGGCGCTCCCGCATGTCGTATGACACTTTACGTCATACTGACATAGGGGCGACCTCGCTCAAGGTTCCAGCTTGACGTCACCAAAAAAAAATTCTAAGTAAACTTATTGATGCTTCGATATTTATTTATTTAATATTTGGGAAACAAACAGATATAAAATATAATCTGATTACATAATACAATTTAAATATCACATTATCCAGCGAAGTTTCCACCGATTGATAAAACATAAAATGCACTCAAATATTTTAACACAATAAGATAAAAAATATTGGACAATATTAAAAGTATATAATTAAGTTAATTTAAGATTGTTACAAATATTATCTTTAAATTTAATCAAAGACAAATGAAATATATCAAAGTTCCCAAAATGCTTATTATATTCGCGACAAGCTCTGATTAGAAAACAGTTAGCATTATGTGATGAATGACAAGTGGGAGTATAAAATACTTTTATATATACTTTTGATTTATAATAGGAAGCATTTCATGTGGATGCAAATTTATATGTATATGTAATTTATACCCCATAGCGATTAGGAATAATATAACTATATACTAATATTTTTTTAAGAATTTTTGGATACATAAAAAAAATTACCTCTTTCTAATAGTAGAAAAAACGTGTGCGTCTCGGGACGCCTGAGAAAAGTGGCATCTTAAACTAATCTTAGTTAAACAAGCGTAAGAGAAAGCGACGCCAGATAGACTGGCCCCGTAACGCGTTACGTAACGCAGCGGTTCACCCTCCCATAATAAATTATCACTTCAATAAATTTAATATATTTAAAGCGATTCAAAAGCGTTTAAGTATATTTATATTTGATTCGGGTCAGCGTGGACTAACGAAGCAGTTCGTTTCGATAGCAATGTATTTTCTTGTAACAATAGAGAATAAATTCTTTTGTTATCTCAAACTACTACTCTTAATGCAAATTAAAGTTTGAAGGTAATTGAAGCCTGCAGCCACATATAACGGATCTCTCTTAATTCCTGTTTTCTATTTAAAATTATTATTTATTTATTAAATACTTACGAGTGAAATTATTTCCTCGATGACGCGTGAAATTGTGAGGTCGGACTTTATTGCAACATTTTCTACGTTCAGATGTTTTATTTTAGTAGTTTTTGAGATGTCACGTTTAAATATTGAAATTAGTTCTACGTATGATATTATAGGTAAATACGTGTTAAAAAATAAGACACACGCTGGTCAAAAACTTTAATACAAGTAATTATGACTGAAGTAATGGTCGGGTCCATCCGATCTCCCAGACAATATATAATACAAATTTCACTGCTTCGATGTACGTATTTTTTTAATACAATGCTGGCCCTACTGGGCTTATGTTATGCTGTTGGCCCTACTGGTATTTACAGCGTCACCAGGGGGCGGGATGGTTATGGGAGAGTACTAGTTGAAATTGAAATATCCGCCCAAAAATTTAGCTCTCTTGGCCTTCGAGTGACGTCCATCATGAGGTTGTGTTGTTGAGATCTCCTATGAAATCTCTCTCGTCGTCAACATTGACATAGACATACTATTTACAAAAAAGTCTAGACAGCGCGATTTACAAATTTCAAAAATTAAGTCAACGCCATCTAGTGACATACACAAAAAACATTTTCACTCAACAAGAAGCAAAACAATTACGCAATTCAGATACTAAATAAAATCAATACAGCGACATATATTATCAAGTAGATACACATTAAACCCAGAGCATTAACGATACGAAAATAAACGATCCGGCTTAGTGTGACGCTACACTAAACAAGCAATTTACGATAGCTAATTCTTTTGGCCATTGAAGCACAGAAGAACGATTAATCATTCCATTTGGACCTCCGAACAGATAAAACCTTACTCTCTGATTAAGACTTTGTCTGTAGTCTGTGTATTAGCGTAATTGCTGATAAAGAAAGAGGGCCTTTATTGATTATGTACTTAACTTTTTCTATGTCGCATTTTCTCAGAATTCTTATTTTTCTTTTATATTTCTTCGAGATCCTTATTATTATATATGAAATATTTTATAGCTGTCTAGTTTTACTCATTTTATCCATTCAGCAGATTATCTAACGCCAAAGGCAATACTTAGTATCGTTGTGTTCCGATTTGAAGCATGAGTGAGCCAGTGTAACTACACGCAAAGGGGACCGTTTCAAAAAGAGCGGCAATAGGGCGTATTACACCTCATATAATTTTTAATTTCACGTGCTTTCTGGCATATATGTATAATAAAGCAATATAATAAATCGGAACACAGGCAAAAGACACATGTGAGATCCAAGGTTGGTGACATTGAACATTGGCGATGTAAGAAATCGTTCTTACAACGCCAATAACATTAACAGCCTGTAAATTTCCCATTGCTTGGCTAAGGCTTTCTCTCCCTTTGAAGAGAAGGTTTACAATTCCTCCAATGTCTGTTGGTGGATACACATGTGGCAGAATTTCGTTGAAATTAGACACATGCAGGTTTCCTCAGGATACTACGCCGCCGAGTACGAGATGAATTGTAAACACAAATTAAGCACAATGTCGCCGAAACGCCAATGTCCGTAGACAATGGTTACAAATAACTCAAAACATAACAATTGATATTCTTTGCCAAGAAATTTTCAAGAGACCCCGGATTCTTTAAAATGGCAGTGTTTACATTACCTTGCCTCGGAAAATATGTAAAGCTGCTGTCCAGCTAAACTATTGCCTAACCAATCGGACTTAACCTCCCAATGAATAATGAGAGTACCTGTTTTTTCACACACACTTTTGGATATGTCCCGCACAGTTGACTAGCCTCTTGAAAATGGCCTGGGAAGCTAAAAACAGTCAACCGTAAGGATATCATACCTACATAAATACAGAATATGTGGTACCGCTCTTACTTTTAATTTGCCTTATTTATAATATCTGTTCGTTCATCAGAAGAATCTTATCTTACAAAAACCGGCCAAGTGCGAATAGTACTCGCACATAGGACGTGAAGAGTTCCGAACCATTATCTATAAAAACGATAAAAAATAATGTCTTTTGCATGGGAGCCCCCTTAAATATTTATTTTATTCTATTTTTAGCATTTTTGTTATAGCGGTAACAGAAATACATTACCTGTGAAAAATCAAGTGTTTAACTAATACGGTTCATGACACCTGCAGCCTGCTGACAGACGGACAAACGGACGGACTGACAGCGGAGTCTTAGGAACCGTTTTACCGTAAAAACGCCGTTGGCCTGTGGATCTTCTGTAAGAACAGACCAAATTTGACGCAGTGAAACGCCAGAAAAGTGATATCTTTTTTGTACACATACGTGGCATATTTTCATCCGGCACATAAGTTTACTCATATTGTTTTTATTCACTATGACAACACACGAGATGAATTATCCACACAAAAAGTAAACTTTGCCAAAGCTTAGCCTTCCGTTAAGATTCACGTAGACTAATTACAGATCCAATTCTCTCGAAATCTAGAAAGTCAAATACCTAAACAACCGTCAATAAACAAACTCCAAAGTAAACAGACGTTACAAACTCAGATATAATCAAATATCAAAAACACATCGAACACTATATAATACATAGAACAGAATTCGCAGCAAGTACATATACTGCTAGTTAGTAGATTAGGTATTCATTTATCTGGATTTGCTGTACGAGAGCTTGGTTTAAATTAATAATCCAAGCTCGGCGAGTGTGGACTGCAACAGAGAGATTGTAAATTTAAACTTGATTTCAGCGGTTGCATTGGTTTTAAGATTGGGATCTGTGGAGCTCACTGTTTAACTGACGTCAGGAATTATTGCAAGATGTATTGCTAGTCTAAATGCAAAACGGCGTAAGTGTTAAATGAAAATAGTAACAAGTCGTTTAACTGTTTTCATTATTAGCAGATACAAAAATATATTTTTTTTAAGTACTTTGTTGTATTTATTAAATAAGAATATATATATTTATACATACATTTGTTCAAAGTTCTTCTTAGTTGCCGATTTGAAGTTTTCAAAATGGACAGTCTCCTTTCTTAAAACAAGATACTTTAACTTAGCTGTTGAACGTTAATAGATGTTTGGTTCCGCTATACAATTTTTCAATTACTTGCAATGGGAAGAACAGAATCGTGGATAATATATGATATATTAATACTAGTTAAAGTCCGCGGCCTTTCTGAAGCTAGCTTAGTAAAGTCAATTCAAGACAAATCTCTATTCAATACGAAAGGGTTAGGTTAGTTTAGAGCATGCGAAAGCGATCCTGTGGCGTCCACCGAAGAAACGGAGAGGAAACGGCTGATTTTTGGTGGGTATTTCGGTGTACTAGGCGTCTTAGGCATCGGTGAGTTCCATATTCCTTACTTCACGTGGGGGAACCGCGTAACGCTTTTTTTCAGCAAGATAAACAAAAGGTTAATTTAAAGTAAGTTAGTATTTCTAAGTCAAAGAATAATCTACGGGTGCCAAAGAAGACCAAACTACTTCTGATATGAAAAAAAACCGACAGAAACTCAGAGGTTCTTTCGTCCTTAAACATAACAACAATTTTATAGTAAGGTTAGTAAATATATATGTTTATCAAACCTTTTGGAGACGATCATTTTATTACCAAAGTGTGCTTCCCTCTGATAGGTTTTATAATATATTTTAGCAAACAAACGTTCTTTAACAATTATTTTAAACACAATCGAATATTTTAGGAAATCCCATTTCAAATATCCTTTCCTAATAAAAAAATAATATCGGTCTTGTTGTTTTGATGTGACGCTCGAACAAACAGATAATAAACAATTTCATAATCGTACTGAATTTGAAGTAACTTTCTTTGAGACACACACTACGCGTTACGCATTTCCCCCAGGTGGAAGGGGGGGGGGGGGGTATGTGGGACTCGCCGGTGCCCAAGATGTTGGCGGCACACCGGAATACCCACTAAAAAACCAGCGGTACCCTCTCCGTCTCATCGGTCAGCGCCACGGGATCGCTTTCACATGCTAACGTGACGATTTCACAGCCTTAGACCTACCGCATTCAAACAAAGAGTAAAAATAATAAAAAAATCACTTACTTAAATACTTATATAATAGTATGTAAATGAAGAAGAGAAAGACAGTAGAAGATCGTCTGCAACGCTTTTCCTTACGATACGATTTCAGCCAATTCACCCTTGTGAACCGCATAAAAGAACTCCTTTCTAAAAATCGTGTCTATGGTATGACTGTTGAGACACACAACACAACTATTTACACCACAACAGCGCGATTTTTAAGACATTTTCTGCCACGCACAACCACTCTGTGGAACCAGCTTTCGCCGGCGGTTTTTCCGAACCGATACGACTTGGGAACCTTCAAGAAAAGAGCGTACTCTTTCCTGAAAGGCCGGCAACGCACCTGCAAGCCCCCCGGGTGTTGCAGATGTCCATGGGCGGTGGTAGTCACTTTCCATCAGGTGAGCCTCCTACTCGTTTGCCATCTCAAACATAAAAAAAAAAGAAGAATTTCCTTCTTATGGAGCCAGGGCGTAGATTCAAGTCGTTCACTTGTAATATGCAAAACAATTAATTTTCATAAGACATGGTTCTAATTAAACTTGCAAGATTTGTCCAAAACTAATTAATATTGCAAGTTAAATTGTAATAAATGTTTGCAAAAATCGCTGCAATCTTAATATCTAAACTTTGAATTACAAGCATTACCCCCATCCCTCCTTATTCAAACGTGCTGCTACGTCAACGTCTAGACTACAATAAGATACGACTCAAATGTTATAAGAATAGGGGAATAAAAATAAGTTTATTCAGAACTAAACAGATAACGTTAGAAAGACTTGTTGGCTCATTGCCCAATTCGACCATAACTATTTTTATGAGCCGAGCTGGCCCAGTGATTAGAACGCGTGCATCTTAACCGATGGTTGCGGGTTCAAACCCAGGTAAGCACCACTGTATTTTATTATTTTCATGTGCTTAATTTGTGTTTATAATTCATCTCATGCTCGGCGGTGAAGGAAAACATCGTGAGGAAACCTGGATGTGTCTAATTTCAATGAAATTCTGCCACATGTGTATCCAGCAACCCGCATTGGAGCAGCGTGGTGGAATATGCTCCTATAATATATAAATTCCAAGTACAATCGTCTACATAAGAACTTTAAAATTAACGTAAAAAAATCTCAAAAACCACTTCATTCCAGGTAAGTCTAACCGTAGAACCGACCACATTAAGTTTATTTATCGAGTAATTTGCATTGGAAATACCAAACCTAGCGAGCTTTTAACCGCATTGAAAATATTCTGCGCTTTTTGCACGACTGTACATTTCTCGACGTAAAATGCTTTCTGAAATTGTTATTTGAATTGAACACAATATTCTTACCTAAGTAATATTATTATTATTATATTTTCATAGACCAGTTGACGTGTTGTGACCAGGTAGTGCAGGAAATATGAAATATGATTTTAGATTATGATTCTTATTATAGAGATTTATGATTCTTTGATAATTAAACTTATTTAAATCATCATCAACACCGTTCCTTAAACACCGTTGGCTCTCTCTCTCTCTCAGTCTCTCTCTCTCTCTCAGTCTCTCTCTATAAGTCATCTTCGGTACCCGTTCAGTCAGGTCCAGTTTCGGCCCACGACTTTTTGCTGTTTGTTTAGAGGAATTATTATGATATAATTGTCATTTTTATTTTTTTATATAAGTGTAATTTAATGCACGTAATTTTACCACAAGTAAAAAATATTATTTATTATTATTTTCTCATTTAAAATCAAAACAAATATATATATTAAACCTCATTACAACTATTTCCATAAATATACATATGTATCGGACGAAATTAAATGTTATATTAATATATTATTTCTTATATACTAAAGTACTTTTTTTTGCGGGTAGGTGTAAAATAAGTGAACTCATGTTTTTTAATGCTCTCGTTTTATTTAATTAAATTAATGAGAAATATGCTGTGAAAGTCTTGTCACTTACCAGTATTACATTCCTTTAATGACAACAATTATAGTCTACACTAAACACCTATCGCATTCACAATAAAAATTTTCATAAAATTCTTCCAATTGTTCAAACAATACAACAGCAGCAGAACAATGGAGTCCTTGAAACACACAATATTTGAACTCAGAGATCATTTTGATAATAAAATGGCAGAGTTTCAAAAAAATCTTCAAAGTGCTTCCATCCCGGCCACAAGTCCTACTTCCAATATTGCGGCTCAATTCAGTGTCTTCAGAAGTTTTGTTATGGGTGCTCTAGAGGGGCTTCAGTTACAACTTGGGCTTTTGGCTGGCAAGTATGATGAGTTAGAAATGAAATCCCGTAGAAAAATTCTTCTTGTCCACGGCATTCAGGAAAGCAAATCAGAAAAATTGGTGTCAGGTACCGTTAAGATTCTTTCTGAACATCTAAAAATCCCCGAATTGAAAGTGGAAGATATAAGCCGTTGTCACCGTCTCGGCCGCTCCAGCTCTGACAAGCCACGTGCCGTTCTTATCAAATTCCGAGATATTGACCTTAGAAATAAGGTCTGGTTCAGTAAAACCAATTTGAGGAATACTGGTATTACTATATCTGAATTCCTCACTAAAGAACGTCATGAGGTTTTTGTTGCGGCTCGCCAGCGATTCGGGATCACAAAGTGCTGGACTAGGAACGGCACTGTGGTAGTTTTAGAGTCACATGGCACTAAGAAGAGGATTTCTACGATGGCTGAATTAAAGTCCTTAACTTCATCCACCGACATCACAGAGGTAAACACTACTCCTACTGCTTCTACTAGCTGCGGCACCCTGGCATCAAAAGACTTGAAAATCTCCAATATCAGGCCAAAAAGAACCGTCAAAAAGTAATACTTTCTTTTCTTTTGTTTTATGTTATTAATTATCCCTTATCTTTGTGTCATAGTTTTATATTAATTTTGCTTCTGCGGTGTTTGTTTATCTGTTTCATTACGGTTGCAATAATTCTATCCGCTTATCTCTTTATTTATTTATCTTAGTTACTTGTCACAATCACATCGTTCGGTGTGTGCATGTTGTGAGATCTCATTCGAATTATAGAGTAATAATAATTAAATCTCAGTACTTCGACTCGCCATATAATTTACCGAACACAATTTATTTGTTTACCGATACCGACATTCATCATAATGATTGTCAAACTCAAAGGTCAAACTGACAAATGAGATTACAGAGTAAACAAATATTGAGCCATAAACAAAAGCGTTCCGTTTTAAGCAGAAATTTGGATACCATATATCTACTGTTATTTCTTGATAAAACATAGATATATATTTTGTAAATTAATGTAACTTAATTTATTTGTTTTTTTTTTTTTTTTTTATCAATACCTATTTGTTTTCATTTTAAATGTCATATTGTTTAAATATTCGCTGAATATACCTAACTACTAAGCGAGGAGATTTAATTATTATCTATCCATTGATTGATTTTTGTGCCTAAATGTTTTTTTTTTTTTTTTTTTTTTTGATGTTTTTGCTATGCTTTGGTGTTGCTGTTTGCACTGTTTTTGTTCTATTTCATGCATTTAACTATGACCAACCTGTGTTAGTGCTGGTAAGTGTAAGTTTTTGTCTGATAAAATTAGCTTTTACGGGTTATATACATTTGTTTAAATATACATATATATTATTTCTAAATATATTTATTATATATATATTTATATTTATTTAGTATGAGTATTAATAATATTGATCTGAATATTGACTCAGACGATGATAACACTTTTGTATCACTTTCCTCTTCGGCTGACAGTTTTCATAGTACTTACATCCCGCTTTCCTCTTCTCTTGATTCAACCTTCTCTCTTTTCCCAAAAAATTTTAATGTTGTTCATTTGAATGCGCAGAGTATTCCAGCTCACTATCCTGATCTCTTATCTTCCTTTGGCAACTCTAATATTCACGCTATCCTTATCTCCGAAACATTCCTCAAGCCATCTCTTCCTTCTTCCTCCTTCTCATTACCTAACTTTCATCTTATCCGCAATGATCGAACTGGAAAAGGAGGCGGAGGAGTTGCTATTTATTTACGTAACCACATTCCTTTCACTATCCTGAATAAATCCGATTCCCAATACTCTGAATCCGCCGAGCACATACTCATCGAGGTTATATTTGGACACATTAAGGTACTACTCGGTGTTTTTTACAGTCCTTCGCTCCACATAGACTACTTCGACACGTTCGAAAGTCTATTGGAAAATTCCTTGCCTAATGTTAACCATGCTATTATTATGGGCGACTTCAATACCTGCCTTATCAAAAATGACGCTCGTGCCAAGCGCTTATTGAACATAATTAATAGCTCCAATCTAAATCTTCTCCCATCCAATGCCACTCATTACTTTCCCAACTGCATCCCAAGCCAACTTGACCTATCCTTTGTTTCATCCTTGGAGCATGTTGAAATTCACGGACAACTACCTGCTGAAGCCTTTTCGTACCATGACCTAATATATCTGTCGTACAAAGTACGTCCGCCGAAAGTTAAACCCACTGTGGTCATGCGTCGAAGCTTCAAACATTTTGACAACGAAAAATTTATGCAGGATCTTAGTGCTATCAATTGGGACTCAATTTTAAACGCTTCTACTATCGATGAGAAACTTGAACTTTTTAACTCCTCTCTAAATGATCTCTTCGATAAACATGCTCCTTTCCGTCCCATCAAGCTCAAACACCTACCTGCACCTTGGTTATCTCAGGACATTCGGCAGTTAATGAAGAAGCGTGACAGAGCTAAATCAAAATTTAAATTAAACCCAACTATTGACAACCTCGTGAAATATAAGAGTTTACGTAATCGGTGCCGTAAAGTATGTAGAGATGCTCAACGTAAATATATACAAGATAAGATTGAGAACAGCAATTCTTCTCAGACATGGAAATTCCTACAATCTCTAGGTATTGGACGACAAGCATCCAGGATCCCTCATACTGTTGATCTCAATGCTCTGAACGGATTTTTTGCTAGTACTGTCCTAATGAACAACAGTGATATAATTAGTACTTTAAATCATTTTAGATCCTTGCCTATTCCTAACAGACCCTCTTTTCACTTTTCCCCAATTACTGCTAGTGACGTTAAGGCCAACATCCTTGCAATAAGATCCGATGCCATGGGATGTGATGGAATCAACCGTAGAATGATACTTGCTGTGTTAGATTATGTTCTCCCTATATTATTTCACATTTTCAATTTCTCCCTTGACCATAATGAATTCCCTTCCACTTGGCGTTTAGCTTATATCCTTCCTATTCCCAAAAACAAAAATCCCATATCTTTCTTTCACTTTCGTCCAATATCTATCCTTCCATTTCTGTCTAAAGTGTTAGAACGTATTGTCCATCTTCAATTAACAAAGTATCTAGCAGAGTACAATGTACTCTCTGATTTCCAATCAGGATTTCGGAGAGGTCATAGTACTACTACTGCCCTACTTAAAGTATGCGACGATATACGTTTTAACATGGACAACAGACATGTTAGTATCCTGGCATTATTGGACTTCAGTAATGCGTTCAATACGGTTGATTTAAATCTCCTGCTGGCAGTGCTTCGGTCGATTAATATCTCTTCCGATGCATGTGAGTGGTTTCGTAGCTACCTGTTTGGTCGTCAGCAATGTGTACGGATTAATAATAAATTATCCAGCCTCCAATCTCTCTCATCTGGTGTTCCTCAAGGCAGTGTCCTCTCTCCACTTTTATTTTCCATTTTTATTAATACTGTATCCCATCTCCTCTCGTCTTCCTTTCATCTTTATGCTGACGACTTGCAGGTCTACGTTTCTGCTCCCTTAACAGGTATCGGAGGGGCTATTGAGAGGCTGAACCAGGAATTGCATAAAATTTGTACTTGGAGCAAGACGTGCGGGCTTCTTGTAAATCCAGATAAATCGCAGGTCATTATTATTGGCAGCTCCAAACTACTTACTAAAGTTGATTACGCCAACCTACCTGCGATCATCTTTAACAATACGCCTTTGTCACTTAGTAGTTCCGTTAAAAACCTTGGTCTTCTTATCGATAATACATTATCCTGGACTGTGCAAGTTGCTGAAGTCAGTAGAAAAGTTTTCGCCACATTTCATTTGTTAAAACGTTGGAAACACTTTCTGCCCATTAAGACTAAAATCACGTTATGTCAAACTCTTCTACTTCCTATTTTGGACTACGCAGATTGTTGTTACACAAACATTACTGAGGACCAACTCAATAAGCTAGAAAGGTTACAGAACGTTTGCATCAAATTCATCTTTGGTCTACGGAAATTTGATCACGTCTCCGAATATCGGGCGCAACTTAAGTGGCTTACTATTCGACATCGTCGCAACTTGCACATGTTATCTCTTCTTTACTCTATCCTCTATAATCCTCTTCTTCCCGCGTATTTGAAGGAACGGTTCTGTTTTGTGGGTACTGACGTCAGCTATCCACATGAACTGCGGTCACGCTCTGACAACAAACTGTCACTGCCGGTCGCTCATACCCACTTCTATAGCGAATCCTTTACGATGACAGCTGCAAAGCTATGGAATACGCTCCCTACCGATATTCGTCAATCTGAGTCAATTTATATATTTAAAAATAGGTTACATAAGTATTATTTATCTATTCAATCTGCGTAAATACTATTTCCTATATTATCATACTCTTAGTATTTATTTATTAAGTATTATATTTTATGTACGTAAGTTTTATTTTTATTCTATATGTTTAGTATAACTTTCTGCTATATATATAATTTTATTTATATAATTATTTGGTATATATAATACATATGTATTTATTAAACTTATATATATCTATTTTGTTATATATTATTTGTATTATTTAAAGTTTAATTTTTAGTTGTTTAAGAATAAAACATGCTTGTTTGCACCATCCCGTTTCCCACAGACAAATTCTTACTCTAAAGGGTTGTCTGTAAGAGATTGCTTTAAGCAATAAGACCGCCTTTGCATGCTTCTCTTTTTTGTTATATGTTCTTGTAATGTTATGTACACTGTATCTTTTGTCTTTTGTGTGCAATAAAGTGTTTATAAATAAAAAAATAAAAAGTACTGTTTAGTAGATAATTTCAAAGATCTGTTACAGGAATCTAGCTTGTTATTTTTTTTGTTGAAATAATACGTTTAAGTTTTACAAGATCAACAGCAAAAACTAAAATACAAGTATCCCGATTTTGCTGACAAAACCTTACTATTTTTCTTCTTGACGAAGTCCAATTTCTAAGTTGAAGAAACTCAATAAATCAGATACGATTCGAACTGCGTTTTCCAATTTATTTCGTAGCAGATTCTAGACTTTAGTGAGGTGTCTTTTAATTTATCTCGTACCTAAATCGTTAGCGAAATGTTGGAAGAAATTGTCTGGTTACGTGCGAAAAGTTAAACGAACATTTCTTGGAAAGGAGACGATGAAAAGAAAATATCATCTATCTTTAATATAGATAAAAGTTGTCTTTTTAATCTAAGTAATTTAATTATTGCATTTAATAATTAATGTAACTGATTGACGGAAAAGAGTAACTATGAGTTTCTTGAAAAAAAGTAAGAGGCCGTAAATATTCCACAGCTGGGCTAAGTCCCCTCTCATTTCATAAGAAGGTTTGGAGCTAATTCCACCACGTTGCTAATGTGCGGTGGTGGATAAACATTTGGAAATTTTATTAAAATTTGACACGTGTACCTTGCCATGTTTTCCTTCACTCCCGAACGCGAAGTGGTGCTTGCTTGGATTTGAACTTGCTATCATCGGTTCAGATGCACGACTTGAAATCACTAGACCATCTAAGCTCTCCCATAGTATTAATAGTAATTTGTTTATTACTATTCTCCTTTATTGACATTCTGAGTTATTTTGTTTCAATTAAAACTATATATATATTTATGATTTTATAGAAGTCTAGCTAATCGTTTTATATGACATTTCTTGGACAAATAAACGTAAACATTTCTACTTGAATTACCAACTAACTGGTGCAGCAGAAATTATTCTAAGTACTTTACAATTTCTTTTAATTGAATGTATTATTCTACGGTAAATTGTAAATTTGAAAATCACACCAAACTATGGTTCCGTAGCATTTTGAACCGTATGTCTTTGAGTGTAACGTTCAAAGTGATTTGCAATCTAAGTTATTACTCTGCAGATTCCAGACACAATGTTCAGTTGGTCTTGAGAGTTCTTATTTCTCAGTGTTGAGTACTAATCTTCTTATTTTAAAACTAGCTGCTCGTTCCGACTTTGTGTGGATGCAATAAGGATTTTATCTCGTGGTTTTTTTATGTAATAGGTAGGCGGACCGGCAAATGCGTGACCTGGTGTTAAGTGGTCACCACCGCCCATAGACTGGCGCTGTTAGAAATATTAACCATTCCTTACATCGCCAATGCGCCACCAATCATGGGAACTAAGATGTTATGTCCCTTGTGCTTGTAATTACATTGGGTCATTCACCCATAAAACCGGAACACAATAATACCAAGCATTGCTGTTTGGCGGCAGAATATCTGACGATACCCAAATGGGCGTGCACCAAGTATAAAATCTTAATCAGTTGCGCCAACTTTTAAACATCATCTATAAATTTGGACTTAAATAATCAAGACTATTTCTAGTCTTTTACTGCATGCTAAGTTTACTTTGAACAAGTTTCAGGCCTTTTTCTGTCCCCCTGGACATTTATTTTATAAATGGCAGATGACATGACGATAGGTTGAATAGTTACGACGTGAGTTATTGGTCGCGTTTTAGGGTTTCTTTTTTAGGTTTTTGGTATAAAATATCATGTCCCTCCTTGACGTTCATGCTTGCTTAATAACAAATTTCATAAAATCCAGTTCAATGATTTAGCCGTGCAGGAGCAACAGACAGACGGACAGACAAAGTTACTTTCGCATTTATAACATTAGATTTCCTTTGCTTAAGGTATTTTGGAGAGAGCGCTGAGTTAGCGGCAAATACGCTTATTGTACAAGTCACTTGTCTGTGTTCTACCTGAAACTTGATCTTATCGATTACTTTATCGTACATTGAAACTATTCAATGTACGATAAATATTTGTATTGTGAAATTGTATGAATGTATGAAAGAATTTGATTGAATTAAATCAATAACAAAAATATGTCCGCTTGAGGGTACAACTTTTTCTCCTTACGTGACGATTTCTGCCATTTCACTCTACTTGAAGTCGCGTAAAGGAACCTCGTTCCAAGAAACTTTAAATGTTTTTAATAATAATATAAAAATACTATTAATAATAATAAATAAAAATATAGGTATTCATAATGACCCATTTTCAAAACGCGTCCAAGTTTGTGGCAAACCGAAAAACCAGAACAGGCGCTTTATAAAAACTTAAAACATAAATAACTCTTTCGTTACCGTAAAAAAAATTGAGCACAAGTTACACAATAGATATTTTTCATCTCGGCCGATATTCTTGGCCATTCCGCTGCCAAGCTCCGAGTATGAAGTTGGTAAAGTTTCCAAGTTTTAGTGTACCTTTTGTTGCCGCACGGTTTCGCTTATTTCAATAACTTGGACAAGTTTTGAATGAGGCAAGCGAGATAATAGGAGAAGTTAAATTTGTTTTTCTTAATGGTTATGTAGATAAGTATTTGACTATTAAAATGATTGTTTGAAATTGTTTTAACTGATCTTTTCGAAGTAGTCGTTGATGAAGATCCGAGATCTCGGTGAATTTTCTCTCGAGTTACTTTTAAAGTCGCTTAAACCTTGTCTCGTTAGTGTTCACGAAGTATATTGTTTTGATTACATATATATTTTTGCAAACTCTCTTGTAACGCTGATCGCTTATCCTAGCCCTAAATAGACCTACTTGATAGTGTCGTGTTACGGTCTGAAGGGTGAATAAGTAGTACAAGGCACAAGGGACATAACATCTTAGTTCCCAAAGTTGGTGACACATTGGCTTTCTAAGAGATAAATATTTCTTACAACGCTAATTTCTATGGGCGGTCGGAATCACTTACTTTTATACGACCCGTTCGCCAGTCTGCCTGTCTAATAAATATAATCTATCCTTACTAGTTTTATAAACGCGAAAGTAGTTCTGCCTGTTACCTCTTCGATCGCTGAATCAATTTAGACGAAATTTGGTATTGAGGTAGTTTGAGACCAAGGGAAAGGATTGACCTTTTTATAATTCACCCCTCAAGGAGATAAAATATGGCTGACAATTTTTGTGCTATAGGTAAATATTTATAAATGTGTGTGTGTGTGGACCATGTTGTGAGAAAGGTTTTGAAAATGGATGTGGATGGATATAGAGGTAGGGGACGACCCAAGAAACGATGGATGGATTGTGTGAAAGACGATATGGTTAGAAAGAATGTTACCGGTGAGATGACGTCCGACAGAGAAGTATGGAAGAAGAAGACATGCTGCGCCGACCCCAAGTAAAATTGGGATAAGGGCAGGAGGATGATGAGGTAAAGATTTATAAATTTCGTACAGGTAAAGCAGGTACATCTAGCATACATTTTTAACTTTTCCGTATCATAAATTTAAATCATTTGTAAAAAATACATTGGTAATAAAGGAATACTATTCGATACAAGATTATATAGATGATAAAAAAGCGTGGAGTTAATGCTTGTTGACTTCCAGGCAGGAGACATGAAATACATATATAATTGTATATAACTAACATGACTGTATTTTTAGCTGTTGAAAAAGAGTAACTACTGAGTTTCTTGCCGGTTCTTCTCGGTAGAATCTACACTCCGAATCGGTGGTAGCTTCACTTAATATAGTTTGTTAAATAACGATTCAAAAGTGCTTGTAAAAGCCTACTTGAATAAAGTATATTTTGATTTGATTTGATACATATATTAATTAATTTATTAAAATTTATTTAAAAGAAACTTAACAAAGTCATGTCCGTACATTCGAAAGTCATTTTAGACGACAAAGACCTAATTTACATTTGATCCCAAATAACAAAAAAGTTTTCAGGCTAAACCAAACACTACTCCGTTTTCAAAGTACACTCTAATGACGTCACAAAAAATATCTCGAAGAGAAAATGATAAGCGAAGGACACGTCATTAATATATAAATAACGTAAGTGAAACCAAAACAATTAATAATAATAACATTGAAGTTATGTACGCTTCTTTACGTAGCAAAATATACAAGGTACAAATTACTCTTAGAAAAAAAAATTCAACGTATCCTATTTTCTGCGCGACTGTCCCAAGTGGAAATACGATTAGCAAGCAATTAGCCAACAAATACAGCTTAATTAAGACCCTGACCCGTTTAATTTTGAATTCAGGTTAATATAATCTGATCCCAGAGAGACTTGTTCCAGTTTGAACTTCGAGTACTTGAAACTTTAGATTTTTGATCTATGCGTCATGGTATATTAGTCTTTATGTGAACCGCGATAGGATTCACATCGCATTTCGTACATTTGGGCATATGACTGTTATTAAAATTTCAGATCTTCAAAAGGTTTCGAATAACTTCAGGACAGTGGTTAGAACGCGTACATCTTAAACGATGATGGCGGGTTTCAAACCCAGGCAAGCACCACTGGATTTTCACGTACTTAATTTGTATTTATAATTAATCTCGTGCTCGGTGAAGGAAAACATCATTAGGAAACCTGTGTGTGTCTAATTTCAACGAAATTCTCCCACATGTGAATCCACCAACACGCATTGGAGCGGCTCAATAGGAGAGGAGGCCTTAGCCCAGCAGTGGGAAATTTACAGGCTGTACATGTTGTATGTTATTGTGTATAATGTAAGCATTTTGACATTTCTAATTTAAACCCAATGTGAAACAAAATTAAGTTCAAAATTGTAGGGAGGGCAATAATGTTAATATCTTTTACGCGTAGACGGTGGGAAATAATTTATGGAAATTAATTATTTCTTCAGAAATTGTCACATTCAGTTCCTTGAATAATCTGTTTTATGAAATGACTAGCAGTGCCCGCGACTTCGTGCGCGTTTGAATTTAACAGAAAAGTTATTGCTTTTTTTTTTTAAATACTTTATTGACCACCACAAATTAAAAGGGGCAAAAGGCGGACTTAATGCCTGAAGGCATTCTCTGCCAATCAACCTTTAGTCAAACAGAAAACCATGAAGGCGGTAATTAATAATTGATTAACAATATATATATATACAGACAGACAAAAATTTGGTATATGTATACATACATATGCATTCAGTAAAAAGCGGTTATTTTAATATTACAAACAGACACTCCAATTTTATTATATGTAAATAAGATTTATACATTATAAAAAAACATTGTGGGGAAAATTTTCATAATTTGAGTCAACGTTATTTGCCCATCTTTTCCAAACCGTAATTATAAAATAACACATTTTTCATTTTAATAAGAAAATTAATCTACGAAAAATTTACATTATGTAAACAATCTTGATAACATAGAGAATTCCCTTTCGTATGATGGGATATTATTTTTTTTTAAACTAACTAACTGGAAGTTGAAACTAAAATAGTGAATCGATTTTGTGGTCGGCGTATTATTTTTCTCTTCTATTGATCCTCCTCATCCGCGATGGTCATCCTCCTAGAGGGAAGCCATTTGTCAAGCAGGTATACTTTGACAAACCGTTCAGATGAAACTCACACTAAGTTTCATCTAAAACCTTTGTGTCTCTTGCCATAAAGACATTCATAACTAAGTTTTTTTATATGCCAGGATGCCACTGGATCACGACCTTACCGTAGATAAAGGGTTCAAACGCTAGCAAGGAGTATGTGCTCAATTTGTGTAAAGCTGTGAAGCACTTCATGGTATGGCTTCGTGCAAGCCCGTCTGGGTATGTACCACCCTCTGATCTGATATTTTACCGCTTAACAGCAATATTGTTGTGTTCCGGTTTGAAGAGTAAGTAAGCCAGTGTAACTACAGGCACAAGGGTCATAGCATTTATTTATTTATTGGAAAAGTTACACCATCAACATATCACTAAACACTTAAAATTAATATCTGTTGGGTAACATACAAAATGATACGTCTTTAAAGGTGTAAACAACATTGATAGCATCTTAGTTCCCAAGGCGCATTGATGTTATGTAAGGATTTTTTATTATTTCTCACGGCGCCAATGTTTATGGCGATGGCGGTGGTCACCACTTACCATCAGGTGGTCCATTTGCCCGTCCGCGTACCTATTACATAAAATAAAAGTCCATGTCTATTCAGGCGTTGAATTATCAAATGATTTTTATAGGCAAAACTTAATCTGTAGTAAAATGTATATTATACATATTTTTCTATAAAAGAGTTGCGAACTGCTGGCCACTAACACTTACTTGACTGGAAATTTAATATTTTCTGCGACGGTCTCTTAAAATATTTTCATTCGGTGAAATAAATTCAAATCGAACCGAGCTCTCTCATTTATTTTTAACCTAACCTACTATAAGACGAAATAATTTAATTTCATTTAAATGTATATAAGTGCAGGTATTTATCAAGTACTGTACATTATTTTATTTCAAATATATTATTATTTTACCCTAATGTATTTATATATTATGTTTATCTCATCTATGTAGAGTTGTACACCCCTACCTCTTTTTACCTCTGTTTCTACCTTAAGGTCGCCTGGAAGAGGTCGCTGTTTAAGCGATAAGACCGCCTCTTGTGCGTCTTGCTTGAACGTGACTAATCTATGTGTTTATTGTACAATAAAGAGTATTTTGATTTGATTTTCGACGTTATAGTGGAACACAAAAACTCACACACATAACAAACATCAACCCCGTAAACATTACACACCGAATTCGAACAGTCGTGTAAAAGAAGCGCGTAGAAAATGATAAATAAATCTAAATCACGAATTCTTTCAATTGTAATCCAATATTTTAATACGCTTCGACCTTCCACGTCACCGACACCCAGCTGCCAATCGGGCCCATACGATTTACTCTCTCTATTTGTCCGGGCAAAATAAACGTTTCAGAAAGTAACATTTCATTTAGATATCTCCCTATTTTACAAGGCTTGGCGTTAAATGAACTCGTGCGGTAACCACTGTCTCCACTGTTCTCGAAATGCTTAAGATATCAAAAAGATATAAGATGAATTCATTATTCTAGCTTCTACGGTAAAATATAGCCAAGTCAGTAGACTTATGGTACGTGCGCGATTCTATTCCGATCTAAATTCGGCTGTTCCTCAGAAAAAATAATCTCGGTTTTATAAGATGAATTCATTATTCTAGCTTCTACGGTAAAATATAACCAAGTCAGTAGACTTATGATACGTGCGCGATTCTATTCCGATCAAAATTCGGCTGTTCCTCAGAAAAAATAATCTCGGTTTTATCGTGACGGAGGTTTAATTCTTATTTATATCGGTTACGATTCCACCCCGGTTATATTACGATCCAACATTGATGAACCGTATTGATCGTTGCGTTTGTAGAATAGATACACGGGCGGATGGCGACGATTACGCTTCGATTCTATTTTTAATCCTGGAGAAAAGATTGCTCTCGGGATGTTTTTAAGGAATAGTTACAATTGCGTCACAATATATTTACAACGATGTTACATACGTATATTCACAGTAATTGTGATCACTTTGATAGAGTCGGTGATAATTATTGTATGTATACGATACGAGACGATGAGCTTATAACGCGAAGTTTCCGACTCCGTAAAGTCAATAAATCCTTCTTGGGGCAAGGCATTCGTTTCTATACATTTCGTAGGTATTTTTAACTTTGCCGGTTCATAAATTCATGTCGTTTGTTAAATACACGTTAATAAATACGGTATATTATTCAATACAATATTATATAGATGATAAAAAAGCGTAGAGGTAATACTTTAAGGCATGATGTGGAATATTTAACTACATAACTTTGTATTTCAAATGCTGCAAAAGAGTAAACACTGAATCTCTTGCCGGTTCTTTTCGGTAGAATCTACATTCCGAACCGGAGGCAGCTTTACTTTTAATATAGTCCTGTAAAACGACAATTCAAAAGTGCTTGTAAATACATGAATAAAGTATATTTTGATTTTGATTAAACTGTCAATTTGTTAGCAAAATTGGGTCCCGTATATAAATGCTCCGAAATTGTAAGTCACGTTTGCACAGAACGTATAATATCTGTCACGCTGGACAGACACGAGGGTATATTTAAACCCGACCCGTGTCTACCCGGCTCTATGGATTCATTTACTCGTAAACCCATTCTTATTCGTCGAGACAGGTATACTGAATTATCCCATACCAGGTATATTACGGTCCCAATATCCTAGCTGATATCGTAAATGCGAGATTGAGTTTGCTTGCTTGTAATGCTTTTATGCCTTAACAACTCAATCAATTAGAAAATTTTGCTTACTCGTTTTCTGAAGAACAGAAAAGGTACTTAACTCCTGCCAGGGTTAAGCCGCAGATAGAAACTACGTAGTATAAAAAAGTCATATGTCGCTTCCCGCCGTCTGTACGGTTAGATCTCTTAAAATACGCGACGGATTTTAATGCGGTTTTTATCAATAGATAGAGTGATTCAAGAGGTTGATTTATATTTATAATACAAGCATGTTATAGTCGAGAATAGCCGATAATTTCAAGTCTCCTAGCCGGAAAAAATAAAAAAAGTTGTATTCTCCAGAGCTGTGAATTTTGTATTTTATATAGCAGTAAGTAAACTTTAGTTATGTTTCATCGCAAGCGCTTTAAGTCGCTTTATTTTTGTCTCGACTGCTTACAAATACTTATTGATGTCATAGAGAATGTTCTTTCATCATAGAACATCGAATTATGCAATAAAACTAACATCAAAAGCACGCGAGGGTCGTATAAATTTACATTTCGTAGCTTTTTACGAGCCACGTTTTTCTAATTATAATTGAATACTTTGACCTCTTGTATTTAATTACATTATCCACAGACAGACAAATGCAATTACCTGCCAATGTATATTTTAATTCCTTTCCTGACATACTAATGAAGGGGGGTTCAATACGGTTGTTTTTCTTTTTTAGGCTTCTGTACACAAAGGGTAAAACGGGACCTCAGTACTACTCCGCTGTCCATCAGTCTATCCGTATGTCCAGGTTTTTCACAGATGATGTATTTTTGTTGCCACTATAACAACAAATTCTAACAGAATAAAATATATATTTAAGGGGGGGCTCCCATACAACAGGCTTGACTTTTTTACCGTTTTTATAGATAGATAGTGGTACGGCACTTAAGTTACAAGACGTGATGTAACTAAAACAGCTCCTTTTTTCACATCAGAAACATCTTCAACTTAAACGCCAACGTAGTCGAAATCAAAATCACGTATGATATTTAATTATTAATAAAAAATATAAGATTAATTTATTGCCAGTTCTGAAGTTATATATATATAAAAAAATTTTTTTTTATTTTATGGGATAAAAAGCTTGCAAGTTTATATTTTTATTTTTATTTAAAAAAGGTTGTTATATATTATTTGTTACAATAAATACTCTTTGTAGGTAAATCTTATTCGTTTCTATGTAACCTTAGTATTGTTATGTATTATCGTTCCAATCTATTTGATCCGCTCTTGGGAGTAATACCAACTTGATGTTTGATTGATTACCTACATATTTTTCTGAAACAAAGATATAAATGGATGTTTTGTATTTTTAGGTATTCCAAGTTTGAATTTATGATATCATTTTTGATTCTTATTTTTTCTGTGCGTGTGTTATGTAATTTTTCCTTATATGTGTTTGAACGAATGGCTTATATTGGATTTATTTATAAGAAAAACAATTAAATCTTAATTTTGTCATAAGACAAAATAAGGAGACTTAACTGATGAATCTTAACTGATGATTCTGAGTTCGAACCCGTGCTAGCCCGCAGAACTGAATTTGCATGTGTTTGATATGTTTATAATTCATTTTGGGCTGGCACGAAAACATCGTAAGGAACCTACAAGTGTCTAGTTTTACTGAAATTCTATGTGAGTATCCACAATCCACTGTTTCAAAACCTTCTCAAAGCGGAGATTAGGCCTCAGTGAATACTTACAAGCGACTTATTTACTGTAAATCAATATTAATAACATTTTGATTACCTTTTTATACAGGACCACTATCAAGTTGACCCCGACGTTCATAGCAAAGTTAGAAAAAACCTCCGCGTCGTGTTTAGAGGTCGTTAAAATTCAGAACAAAAATTAAACCATTCAACTTTTAGACCACTTCAATCCTCGAGCAGACGATTAAAACAAAGGCTCAGTTTGCCTTGGACGAATTGAGCATTACGCTCAACCTTCAAAGTTTAAAGCCCAGTTTGTTTAGAGTACAGTACAGCTGTATCGTGCGATTATTTATTTAAATGTGTATTTTGAGAATAAAATAAAATTTCCGAACAGAAACAGACGGACAAATGAGTAACATCTAAAATAAGTGGTCCAGTGATATGGTCGCCGTCTACCACAACTTCCACTGGTTCCACTAATCCTCCTACCTGTACTTATACTGGCTCACTCATCATCTAAATGGTGTAACATTGATTCTTTTTTGTTTTACATTACATGATGAGTTAGCCTGTAAGAGTGATGTACATTATAATATTTCTAAGATTTGATGTGTTTATATAATTAGATACTTTGTATTGCTATTCAGTGGTAGAAGAAATTATATGTAGATGGTATTTACTTAGAAGTAATACAGCATATATACATGAATCCTTTAGTACCGTTATGACCTTTCAATCATGACGACCTGGGAAAGTGAGGGAGTATGTTAATTACTGAGAACTTTTAATAATTACATGGTTTACTTAAAAGTACATTGTAAATATCATGTCACAAGATTCTATTCTATCTAAACTTACCTGTACAATATTAAGATTCTACCCAGCAACTCGTTAGTTAATCTTTATCTATTAAATGGTTGTTTAATGGAATTACATGGTCTTTTTTTTGTATCACAAGCCTTATATGCAAATGTTTATTACTAATAGGATAAATTATAGTATATGTTAGCATCGTTTCCAGGTAGAGAATAGACCTTACTCGGTACAGCGGAGTACGGCTCACTCGAGTGCACTCGTCTGAGGGAAAGGGAGAGCCATTTTCCATTATACTGAACTTGGAAATGGAAGAAAATATAAGTGATAAGGTGTTTTAATCGTGTAAATTCCACCTCGTGAATTCTATTAGAACAATTTATTCCATTTTATTTTTTGAAGTTTTCGTTTACTTTAATTAAAAATTCATGCTCATTTTTGAATACGGGGAAACGGAAATGGGCCAATTGATGGTCACCAATACTTACTGACTTTGGCGCCGTTTGAAATTTTAATTATTTCTTACATTACCAATGCGTAACCGTTCTTGGGAACTGAGATGATATGTCCCTTGTGCGTGTAGTTACGCAGGCTCACTCGCTTTTTACACTGGAACAAAAATCGACTAAGTACTTCTACTTGGCGGGAAATTATATGATGAGTGGATGGTACATACCCAGACGGCAATGACACGTACTTTCAGAGCCACCGATCCAATACAGAAAAATCCAGTAATAGTTAATTAGACCGTCTACGGATTATGTATAGGATATTCATCGGAGTCTAAAAATAAAACAACGAAGTTTATCAAATATTCTATAAAATATATCATGGAACAGTATCTTATATAGATAAAAAACAACACTTATAATATTGAACGCATCGAAACGCAATTATTACTCAACTGACATTTGTCACTTGATTTTGGCATTTCTTATTTGATCCACTCGTTTGACGTATCTAGAATTAGCCCATAATTTCGCACGTGACATTAGCGAAATAATCTGTGCCTTTTTGTCACAAATAATAAGCCGAAAAAGAATATGCCATAATTAAAGTAAGCGAATCATAAATAATTGAATTACATTACAGTAATTTTTTTAAATTTAATTAAAAGCCGAGATGGCCCAGCGGTTAGAACGCGTGCATCTTAACCGATGATTTCGGGTTCAAACCCAGGCAGGCACCACTGAATTTACATGTACTTAATTTGTTTATAATTCATCTCGTGCTTGGCGGTGAAGGAAAACATCGTGAAGAAACCTGCATGTGTCTAATTTCAACGAAATTCTGCCACATGTGTATTCCACCAACCCGCATAGGAGCAGCGTGGTGGAATATGCTCCATACCTTCTCCTCAACGGGAGAGGAGGCCTTAGCCCAGCAGTGGGAAATTTACAGGCTGATTATGTTATTATGTTTATATGTACAGCAATTAATCACTTTTATTTTTCACATAAAAACCTTCGAAGTATTATTAACGGAGAAATTGTACAAGTAATCTTGGCTACGCTACACGCGATCGTTATTAATACAGTAAATAGTTTTATAAAACTTATTTTATAATAAACGTGTATATACTTTATTTAACAATATTAAATGAAGTGCCGTATCCGTCTGAATAAGATAAACTCCAAAGATGACGTATGGATTTTCATAATTATGATTACCACCAATGAGCGAAGCAATGCATGCGGACGATTTAAATGTTTAAAGTTTGGTTTAATTGGCTGAAATTTTTATGAAGCTTACTGGGGTGCACTGCGAAAACCATTCTAGTTATATGTATAAAGACGTTTATACTGCCTGGGTTCAATCAGCAACGATTAACTAATGAATAAGGTCCCTTTTACAAATATATTATTGCAAAAAATGTCCTCAAAAACGAACTCGTTCCAAACCTTAAGAGGTACATACTTATTAACGCCATTGCAGTAAAAAAAATGCTGCTAATACGCAAAAATAGGTTAGATTAGGTTTTATTTTATTTTTATATGTAATAAATAAATAAAACCTAACTTATATTGGCGCGTTCCTGGATTTATTTTTACTGAAGTTTAAGATCTTAAATTTCAATAATATATAGTTCAAGTTGACCAGCCATTTTTCCAATCCAACACATTGTATCATCGCACACAAGGTTCATCCAGAATGTATGAGCTTTATAATATACCTGGCAGACATAACAACTTAAGTGCTAAACCTGCCACAACGATCGAGTTCAGTGCTAACATTTCCAATGAAGTGACCACTTACCACAAAGTGCCACCTCGTGTTTTCCGAATGGAGGTTATCCATAAAATACGTTACACAAACTTTAAGCATTTTCGATACCAACCCTCCTCATATTTCACCTAACACGCCTCCGTCACTTAACTATGCTTGTAAAACATCACGATCAAACAAACTGTCATTATTCTTACTCAGTGAACGAAGTTGTTTTCGGAAATTGAAGATTGTGTATGAAATAACATACAATGAAAAAAGTTAACAACATTTAATAATATTTAAATGATTATAACAAAAAAATGTTTACATAATGTTACATTGAACCGTATATAATGGAAGGAGAATGAGAGGAGGAAAAGTCGCATTTAGAGGTCACCACAGCCCATAGACCATCGCCAATGCGCCACTAACCTGAATATTATGTCCCTTGTGCCTGTTACACTGGCTCACTCACCTTTAAACCAGGACAATACTTAGTACTACTGTTTGGCGGTAGAATATCTGATGAGTGGATGACAAAGCTGTGTCATGTTCTCGATATAAATGTAGAAAGTAATCAGTCCATTAAAAAAAATTAATAATGAATAAAGCATTTTAGACAGAAATCACTTTTAGCCATCTGTACTTGTCAAGGGTTTTTAATTAAAAAATTCTCGTGACAAATTCAATGGAATTGAGTTTTGCTCGTAATCGTCCCGGGGAGGACGTGGCGTTCAATTGAGCAACATTTCGTAATTAATATTGATTATACTGGACTGAACTAATGGAAATATACAAAATCGTGATTAAATTTTTATTTAATTTTACCCAGTACTTAAATATTTTTTAGAGAGCCGAGATGGCCCAGTGGTTAGAACGCGTGCATCTTAACCGACGATCACGAGTTCAAACCCGGACAAACATCACTAAATTTTCATGTGCTTTATTTGTGTTAATAATTCATCTCTTCTTCGGCGGTGAAGGAAAACCACGCGACGAAACCTGCATGTGTCTAATTTCGACGAAATTCTGCCACATGTGTATCCACCAACCCGCATTGGAGCAGCGTGGTGGAATATGCTTCAAACCTTCTCCTCAAAGGGAGAGGAGGCCTTAGCCCAGCAGTGGGAAATTTACAGGCTGTTAATGTAAAATACATGAATAAATAACCATATTATTCAATACAAGATTATATAGATGGTAAAAAAGCGTGGAGCTAATACTTATTGACTTCCAGGCAGGATGTATTATATACTTACATATATAATTGTATTTAACTAACATAACCTTGTATTTTAAATGTTGAAAAAGAGAAACTATTGAGTTCCTTGCCGGTTCTTCTCGGTAGAATCTACGTTCCAAACCGGACGAAAAATGACAATTCAAAAGTGCTTGTAAAAGCCTACTTGAATAAAGTATATTTTGATTTTGATTTAAATATATAAAAAAATTATATCCGAGCTATATTTTTCGAGCTGAAATGGCTCGGTGGTTAGGCATCTCATCTTAGCCAATGATTACTTGTCAAACCCAGACAAGGACCTGAATATTTTAGTGTTTAATCTATGTTTATAATTCATCTCGTGTGGTAATGGGGTTTCCATCGCGAGAAAACCTGCATATGTTAAATTTCAATGAAATTCTGCCACATGTGTTTCCAACCCACATTAGAATAGCATAGTGGAATAAGCTTCAAACTTCTTCAAAAGAGAGAGGAAGGCTTAACCCAGTAGTGGAACATTTACATATCCTTAAAATTTAAACCTGTTTTGAAAATATAATTCTTTAACTTCACGTTACGTGACATCGAAATTTAAAATAATTTATATAAGTAACTGCTCATTTAGTTTAAATAGAATAACTGCATAAAATTGCGTAATATTTTAAAACTTAAATAAAAACCTACCGCTGAGCTAAGGGTGACCTCCTTTTCGAGGACGTTTAAGCTTAAGGAGCTTACCAGCTAGCTGTTCCAATGCGAGTTGGATACACTATTTCGCACACATGGAATTTTCTCATCCGATACATATAACTAACAACAAGATTAAAAATTAAGCACATGAAAATTGAAATCTTCAAATATCACGCATTCCATTCTGATCTCTTATGACTTCCACCATTACGATTTTACTTTAAACTAAATTCACTGCAATCTAGACTGAAGTAGGGCATGAAATATGAGCATTAAGGCTACGTATTACGAAGCACGCCATGATATTAGTCCAATTTGCATGCACTGCCCGTATAACATACACGACACACACATAGCACACAATGTACATACTTTCTATGTACAGTCTCGCAGGCATGGTTGTATTTATTAGGTCGCCAACAAAACGACTATAATATTCAACAAATTCTGCGATTGCGGTCACGGAATGCAATTAGATAAAGTGTAATCAAACCAAAAGGACAAAGGACAAAGGACAAATAAACAATATCTGTCATAGATTTGAAGCGTTATGTATCTACGGAATCTGCTAAATTATCTTAGCAATAAAGAAACAGAAATCTGTCTGTGTGCATGCACGCACGAACGCACACAGGCATAACATACACACACAAACGCATGCATATATTATATTATAGTACATATAATAAAGAAAATTCCTTACCTAATTAGTTCGACATATTTTTGTATAATTTTTTTTCTCTTTCATTGTACTGTCTTAATATATTTAAACATAAAATTTAAACTAATAAGTCTAATAAATATAAACACTGATTGGGACGTCCCTGCCCTCTCAAGATACGGGGTCTCCTAGTTTAGGGGTACAGGGCCCCTTTGATGTTTGTAATTTTTTTGTATTAACAATAAATATATTTTGATTTGATTTGTTATAATTGATCGAATGTAATAATATGTATTCATTTTGAATTTTCGAAAAACTAGCGTTTTGTGCGTTGACGAAGCTAGAACCGGAACTTTGGAAGCGAAATTAAAGCGGATGTAAGTCGTTAAGTGCAATATTGTTGTGTTTTAAATAATGACGTAAAATATATATTAAATCTTTTTTTAATGGTAAAGTTTGGCGGACGAGCATATGGGCCACCTGATGGTAATTGATCACCGCCGCCCATAGACAAGGGCGCTATAAGAAATATTAAGATATTATTAATAATTTAAGAAACCTCTAAAATGATCAATATACTATATTGTCCTTTTGAATCAATCTATCTATTAAAAAAAATCGCATACAAATTCTTTGTGTAATTTTTAAGATTGTTACCTTTTTACTTTGGGTATGGATTTGAAGGAAACAGTTTTGTTATATAACTATTTAATTGTAGAAACCAAAATTTTTAAATCTTACAAAAAGTTTAGTTACTTTATTTAGTTACAGCTTTTGTACTAAAGATAATTAAAAAAAAATATGCCAGCTAGACTCAGCGTGGGTCAGTTGGGATAAAAGGAATGTTTGAAAATTCAATGCATTATAATTTATCTTATTAAATATCAAAATTTAGGCGCTTTAGGTGAAAGTTTAGTTTTGTAAGTTTGTATAAAAAATTAAAGTGGGTACATCACCAAATTTCCAGCTACACGTGGATATTGTTTATATCTAAGGGAACAGGCATGCCATCCTTGGAGTTGCACCAGCAGCTATCTGGACACACTCAACCAGGAAACTGCAGAAAAAAAAAAATCTCCTGCAATACGAAATATAAAGGTTCAATAATCAAGTAAATAACCAAGAGATAAATACCTTTAACGAGGGATATAAGCAGTAATTTACCTTTTGGAGGTTCAAAGCCCTGCCTACTTTAAATGACGATTTCAACTCCGGAGGAACATTCCAATGGGTCAAAAATCACTGTAAATCACAAATTAAACATGACTACGACTTTCTGAATTGCAAACCAACGCATTTAAGCAAAAACAAAAATTTAAGACTTACAATTTTTTAAAGACGGTAGAAATATGTTGTATAAAGTTTTATCAAACTTCAAAACTCCATTATTAATATATTCTGAAAAGATATATGTTGTTAAAGCACTGAAGTAATAATCAATCACAAATTAAGAAACTCAACTATTAAGGTAACTCACCGATATATTCAGTATATCGAATTCGAAGTTTGAATTCGGTGTTAAACCGAAGATGTAAAAATGCAAAAGAACGAAATCGAAAGTTCTTGAAACTTTGAAAGATCGGGAGTGTGGCCAGTATAACCACCAAAATGAAATAGGAAATATATCCATATTTAAATCAAAGAAATAATTATGGAGTAATTATTTTATTTAATAAAAGCCAAAGGCAAAATAAATCTGCCATAATAAATTTCCGACATATTGGATGACAAATAATAAATTAATCTGAAACGATGCGAAATGACTTCCAAACCGATACAACAAACGAATTAGATAATAAAATCTAATTGTAATGATTATTTCACTGCACTGATAAAATAATATAATTTATTTTATTATTTAAATTCAAAGATGATGCCAAAATGATGTATTGAGCTAGCAATACCGATATATGGGAAGTGGGAAATGGATTAACGGCACGGATTTAAGCGAATTGACACTTTTGTGACGTTTTATATAATTTTTAAAAAAAGTTAAAATTATAAAAATATTTTTTAATGTAACAAGATCTAAGCATACATACATATAGCGGTAAGCGACTTTGTTCTATACTATGTAAGGATACAGTAAAGTTGTAGAACAAGGCTTCGCTTCGTGTCTGGGGAAGGAATATATCTATGTCCTTTGGGTTTCAAGCTTGCTTCACATCAAATTCCGTTCAGCGGTTTGACCGTGAAAGCGTAACAAATAGACAGACGGAGTAACTCTCATTTATAATACTAGTATACATAGATGTCTCACACACATCAAGATAATAATATAGGCTTGTTTTAGTTCTTTCATAGTGCAACACTGTCTAAATATATAAATAATCTTACATATTTTTATTTATCTGTATTTAACATCCCTCAAATGTTTCACGTCAAAATGCATATCAAACTATTGGAATTAAACAACATAGAAAATTGTTACAGCTCAAGAAAACTTTTGCAATAACGATGTTTCCTAAAATTCCATAACTTTGAACGCTTTATGTTGCGTTTCAAATACGAGTAGTTGGTAATTTCTGTGCTTCCATTTTCCCCCTTCTTTATCTGAATAAAATCAAATATCTGCAAATACGTCGCAGTAAAATTAACAAATGTGGATCATATTTTTTTTTTACATTAAAATAAACCTAGTCGCTATATATTTTTTTATATTAAAATTAAATGTCGCCTGCGACCTCGCTCGCGTTTTAGTTGTTAAGTATAAAATAGTCCTTCCTTGTGGTTTAAGCTTGCTTCATAATTTTTTTTGAATTTCAGATAGGTCATTTCTGTGCTTGTTACATTTCCCTTATGTATTTAAAATTTAAAAATATAATCCATTAAATTCACGTTACGTGACATTGAAAAATAATTTATTTAAGTAACTGCTTATTTAATTTCGATATTCGAATTTTATGAAATTCGGTTAAATGGCTTGGCCGTGAAATCGTATCGGATAGACAGACAGATAGAGTTACTTTCGCGTTAATAATACTACTAGATTTTATTTAAAAATCGCCTTTGTTCACCTTAAAGTAGTATATACACATAGGGTATACTTTCCGAAAGCAGAAATTAGGTCGAGTCGCTTGAAAAACAAGTGATTCTCGGAGTCTATGCAATAAAAAAAATCTTCATAATCGGTTGAACAATACTGTGTGTTGTTCACACAAAATATCAGCCGAGTTAAGAATTACCCTTTTTTGAGTTATATTTTCAATGATGAAATTTTAAGGCTTTTAAAACATTTGTGTTCCTTTTAAGAAACGATTGGTTTTGCTTACGAATGACAGAACTTTTACGCATCCTCTAAAGTGCCTTTAGAAACGTGTTGTAAGTTCCGAACTCGTATTTAAGTGTGATTTTAAAGGATCTTCATTCTTAACCCCTTGTTTTTTTTATCGAAAGCATGACGGCAGATTTGTCAACGGTACTTGTATGGTAAGTGATAACCACCATCGCCAATGCGCCACCAACCTTGGAAACTAAGACGTTATGTCCCTGTGTGTGCAGTTAACAATACAGAGAAATACACGAATCCGTTACTTTATACGAATACTATTAATTTTGCACAACACTGAATGCTGTTATTTGTTACAGATCGTGAGTGTCCAGAACTAGATCAGCCGGATATTGGAGAAGATTCACTCTCCGTTACCCTGACTGGACGACTTTTTGGTGACAAGTAAGTAAAAAAATTACGTTCATTTAGAAATATTTTCAACACAACATAAGCTAAGATAACTCAACCGATAGAATACACGGATAACAAAACCGATTAGGGCCGAATTTAGGGGCAATCAAGGCCTCCACAAGATTAAAAATAAAACATTATAATTAGGAGGAGTGAGATAAACATTTACCCGCACAATTATGTTGAGTAAAATCAATTGTTCAATTTATTTCGAAAATTATGCAGAGTCCTCCACTTCTTGGTTTCCTCTATGGTCTTCAGACCTCTAAATCTGATCCTGTGATCTCTGATGAAATCCGTAAAAACGCGTTAAAACCAACGTGTTCTAAAAGCATAGAATGATCTTTTGCACACAAACTTCGTGAATATAATACCTAATTTATGCTCATAATCATTTTTGTGTTATGCGGTTAAGAGAACATCGTAGTTCAAATTTATGACGAAACGACCGCCAGAAAATGAAATTCTAACCCACGTATATCAACCAAACACCAATAGTGGGTTGGGCATTTCTACTAATTTATAATGGTTACGGTTCATTTACGATTCTATTTCGATCTAACTTCGACGGAACCGCAACTGAATCGATGTTTTAGTAGAATAGGGAAGAGGCTACATGGCAATGATAACTTTTGATTCCATTGCGACAAAGTGTCAATTTTATTAGTAGAATTCCTCCTGCTAAACTTCTCCGTTAAAGTAGCGAAGTCTTTTGATTAGCCTTAGACCTTTTCGCCTTTTTTACACGCAATGGAAACCTTCATAGAGGTAAAGAGGTTCCTGGTCGGGAACCAGCTTATGTTTCCTACCCAGTAAAACCACTGTGATGGTCATCTTCGGCACGGATCGGAAAGGCTGCAAAATAGCTTAGCTCTGTCGGAGGACATTTTCGCCTATACAAATACAATTTATTTCATTATGAAATATTTTGAGAATTAATTGCAAAAAATAGTTACTATAAAGTAAAACGATATGGAATTTTCATGAAAAACACCAGGAGGAATCTCGTGTGAAACCACTAATGTGCTTTGGGGCGTGGTGGAATAATCTCCAAACCGAAAATCGAAAGGGAAGGAGGATTTAGCCAATGGTATATTTACAGAATTTAATTTAACTACTTTATTTCTTTATAAAAACTTTTGAGATAAAAACTTGAGAATCTGTTTCAAATTAAAAATATGTAAAGAGACATTTCCGCGTCAAAGGTTAATTAAAATACCATTCATTTGTATAAATTCCGAGATAGGAACGACCGCCGCCAGGGTCAGGCGCTTTGATTATACTGAATAACGTTGTCAGCTAACGAAATGATTTCCCTCGATTTTACGAATACTTTTTTTATTATGATTTGTATAATATGGATCGAGGCGTATGTCTGCTCGTTGACCTTAAATATTAATGAAATCTAGATGTACAGTGAAATGTATTTTTATTAGAACATGAAGTTGAAATAAAACAATGATAAATGTTAATACTCGTAATTTCCCTTAAAAAATTGCTTTACTTTAAATGTCGTTTTATGACATTTATATTTGAATATGATTTCGGTCAAGTGCATATCACAGCGTACTCTTTTTTCAAAATTTTCGCAGTAAATTAATATATTGGCAAAAATATATATAATATAATAAATTGTGCCTTCCGAAGTGCTCTGATTTATCTACATAGACATGCGACTTTGTAAATCCCTAGAGAAAATATTCCAATGGTATCAAATAGGACGAACGAAGACATTTAACAACTCATTCATTGAAAGAAATTGGGCTAATTCATCAATTGCAAGCCAAAATATGACGCGTAATCTTATTGACTGCGGAAAGTCTGTGAAAATAGGACCTCCAGAGTTATCTGACGTTAGTCACATACGCAACAGCCACGGCGGCCATATGTCCAAAATCGTAGCTAGACATAAATCCATAATGTGCTATTCTAATAAAGTGAGATTTAATATTAGAGTTTTTTTTTATTTTTTTATATTAGAGGTGGCAAACGAGCAGGAGGCTCACCTGATGGAAAGTGACTACCACCGCCCATGGACATCTGCAACACCGGGGGGCTTGCAGGTGCGTTGCCGGCCTTTCAGGAAAGAGTACGCTCTTTTCTTTCAAGAAAAGAGCGTACTCTTTCCTTAGGACTTAGGAACCTTCAGGTTCCTAAGTCGTATCGGTTCGGAAAAACCGCCGGCGAAAGCTGGTTCCACAGAGTGGTTGTGCGAGGCAGAAAGTGTCTTAAAAATCGCGCTGTTGTGGATTTTCGGACATCTAGGTGGAAACTAGGTGGAAAAAGTACTTAGGTATTAAATATATTTTTCTGTGTTTTATTTCAATTTTACGTTCTCCGCCTCTAAAATAAACCACGCAACGTAATAAGCACGGATTATAAGTTGAATATTTAAGTAAAAGTTTTAATTGATCATACGAAATAGTTTTGTAATATCAGTAGTAACTTTTTAAATACTTGTATTAAACTATGATAGGATTGCTTATGATATGTGTTCAGAAAAAATCAAATACGTATCAGATATTTATTATATCTTATGATTAAAATAATTAATAAATGGATTATAAACTATGTCAAAGTTTAATTATATGTATATTTAATATGCTTTGAACTTTGAAGAGATGAGATTAAAGGTTTATTAATACTATGTAAGATTTTAAATTAACATGGTTATTTTTATTACTAACAGTATTTAAAACGGGATATTTACCATATTTTTTATTTTTATTTGGTGGAGCTCGATATTTCGACATTATCTACGAATGTCTTGTTCACGAGATTTATTAATACTTATTACAGCGCCATTGTTCACGGGCAGAGGTTAATATATTCAAATGATCCGTTTTTTCAACTCGCTTCTAGATAAAATAAAAAGGCATATACTATAATAGTCTACTAAACTTATTGTCTGTTGAAGTATTCCCTTTTGCATAATAGTTTATTAATGTTCTGTAGACTATCCGAACGTCGAACAGAGGAATCCTAGTATTTTTTGCGTAGGATAAAATACTATTGAAATACTAATAGCAATTATATTATGAATCTATTTAATTGTTTATAGTGGTATTGCCAGGCTGCATACCTTCGGGTTTGCAGCCGAATGGGCCGGCACGCCCGGGGAAGTACCACTCTCTCACTTAAAATAAGCGTAAAGTGATAGCTATGCTACCGCGTTTAGTCCGACATGTGAGAGTTCCAAAAGTCACCACCAACAATCCCGCGGTGTGATACCACAATGGCGGAGGTTAAATTCCTGCAAAGTGCAGTCCGTAAAACACTACTTTCCTTAGATATTCGAGTGGACCCGTTGGTATCCTTCCAATCGTGCTATGGACATGTGCTCCCGAGTTGGCGCCGGTCTTAACGCATCTTTTCCGGCAGTCCTACGCATTAAGCCTCGTCCCGAATTCCTGGAAGTCTGCTTTAGTGCACCCAATCACTAAAAAGGGCAGTTGTTGACATTGTATATTATTTTGTTTGAATTAATTCAGAGGACGTTTCAATTAAAGTATCAGTTGTAGGTCAAACATTTCATCTTATTTAACATATATTTATCTCAGTGTTAAACAACAAACAAACACAGACAAGTATTAGTAGTAACATTAAGACAATAGCCGTATCATTTTTTGCCAACTCACTATTTTATCAACCGCTGTCGAAAATTTTCGAATAAAGTTGGGCCTCTTGTCAAAACGAGTTTTCTATTGACTCGTCCCGTTTCAGTTTGATATTAATCCTTAAGAAAAAGGGGCGGTCTACTGTAGACTAAAAACCTCGGTGCTGCAAGAACGACTACAATGAAATAACTTGAATTTCAGTTTCGATGTTGAAATACTCGAAATTTGATTAAATAATTCTCGCTTTGATGGTGTGCATTCTTGCCTGATTAAATATAACTTCAATTTCAAACAATATCTTACACAGAGCAGTAGCAACCTATAAATATATTAAATTTATTTCATTAATCACTTCAGTAACATACTTGTTGACTTTCCGGCAGAATATTTAACTAACTTGTACCTCAAATATTGGAAAAGAGTAACTATTGAGTTACTTGCTGGTTCTTCTCGATGGAATCTACATTCCGAACCGGTGGTAGCTTTACTTAATATAGTTCTGTTAAAGCCTAGTTGAATAAAGTATTACTATCAGCAGTATGTATTCAGTACAATATAAATACGCCATCCTTTAAAGCCACTTGCCAAAAGAGCGTAGTAAATTTTTTTTTACAAGACAGTCACATAAAGATGCATGACGTAATCTATTTTGCGTAATTGTTGCGCAATGAAATGATGTTTTTTTTAAAACTGAGGCATTTTTGTATCGATTTTAGAGTACAATTTTTAAAACGGTTATTCAGGGGCCCGTTACATAAAAAAAAACAAAAACATGGTCAAGATTCGTGGTCACAAAGCTTGGAAGACTGTCACAGGATGTCGATTTCTCGATTTTTTTTTTAAAAGCCAATTTTTTTTATTATCTTTAAATATTTTTTTCCTATGTTTCTGATTGGGCGTTGATTTCTGAGACATTATACCGTTATATGTATATTCTGTTCACTTAATATCAATAAATAAGTAAGTGAACTTTTCCGAGGGAAATATTTTATTATAGTACAAGATACTCATACAGTATACTCGTATAACAGTATACAGTGTATAGGTATGCTTAGGATAACATTTAGGATACACTGGAGTTACAAGAAATTCAATGTTCCACGGTCAATTCAATGGTCCTACAATTTTTATAACTAAGTTAATAGGTATATTCTATTGCATCAAAAATAATGAATTAATGAATTACATGTTAAAAGGAAAAAATACTTTTGAATTAAAAGAAGCAATAATTCAAACCAATGATAGTGTGATGTTTTTTGACGATTTTGATGCGATTTGAAGGACCTATTTGAATGAATCATATTTTGTACCATTTTAAAATTCCATTATCAATAGAAATATCTTTCAATTTTCAGAGCTGTATATTCCTGCCCCCACGGATACCACGTAGTTGGACTTCAATCGAGGAGCTGCCAGGCTGATGGGAAATGGGCAGGTCAAGCACCAGCGTGCAAAAAGAACAGTAAGTACTAAATATGGGCTTTTATAACCGTTTTAATCTTTTGAGGTTATACTGTCAAACTTTACCATAACAAGCGAAGACAATTTTTTTGTATACATAATCATAACATAATCAGCCTGTAAATTTCCCACTGCTGGGCTAAGGCCTCCTCTCCCGTTGAGGAGAAGGTATGGAGCATATTCCACCACGCTGCTCCAATGCGGGTTGGTGGAATACACATGTGGCAGAATTTCGTTGAAATTAGACACATGCAGGTTTCCTCACGATGTTTTCCTTCACCGCCGAGCACGAGATGAATTATAAACACAAATTAAGCGCATGAAAATTCAGTGGTGCCTGCCTGGGTTTGAACCCGAAATCATCGGTTAAGATGCACGCGTTCTAACCACTGGGCCATCTCGTCTCTTGGTTAGAGCCGAGATGGCCTAACCAAGAGCCGAGATTTACCTTAATGTATTTTTGTATACATTAAGGTAAATCTCGCTTATGAATTATAATGATCAAATATGAATCTAAAAGAGAATGCTCTCTTGTTCTTATTATTAAGCCTTAATGTATCACTTGCAAAGTTAAAATTTGAGTCTACAATAGAGTAAATAGTTACTCTAATAGTTATCCTTCTCGTTCCTTTCAAACTACAAACAGGAAAGCATTGCTTATTTCTATAAACGATTTATAATATACCAATATGCATTTTTTTTAATAAGTATATATACTTTTGCTGACTATTTTTGACATTACAATGCGCTAATACTCTTTAGGAATAGCTAACTACTAGGGCACAGTACACTACAGTTAAATGTTGAACTTCGTATATTCTATATGGATCACTTTGAATTGGCGGTTTTAATCGGTACGCTGTCTTGGGAAAATTATGTATGCAATCACCAGCTGTCTGAATAGTTAATTTGTATGGTATGTGAAAATCGATTGAAACACAGGTTTTTTTCTCAGAATAAATTTTTAAATAAGGTAAACGTATTTTCACCTTTGCATTCTGTACTAACAAATTAAAACATACATAGACAAGTCGACAGTGAAAAGAAATAAATGCTTAATTAAAATTCAAATTAAAGTAATAAAAAACGTGACTTCAGTGAAAAGAAAGAAATGCTTAAGTTTATTACTTAAAATCTAATTTTCCACAAGTACCATTTTGGCGTCTTAACTTCTCTTCCTTTCCCCTGGCGATATAATATCCCGTGTTATCACAGGCGTCAAAAGCGCTGGTTTTATTGTCGCCGGGAATATTACGCTAGCTCTTGTCAACGTTCAATGTGAACATGATTTGTACAGTCGCTAAGTTCAGTATCAAGCCACTGTTAGCTAATTTTATAGCATCAATATTGTCATATAGTAACTTTTTGTGGCCTTCATCCTAACCACATTGGAGAACATCTATCACAAACTTCAGACAAATGGTGATCATTATTGCAAGTAGATTATAATCACGGCGGTATCACTACGTAGCTGCAAATATTAATAGTGTTATATATATTACAAATGATATACGTAAAATGCTATATTAATAATGATTTGCTCGAGATTGATTAATTATTCTTCTAGCGGTCATCTAACAATGCGAATTTACCGTGTAGGTAGTTATTGTTATTAATGCTACCCATCTTTATTAATAACTTAATGCAGGTCTACGATAGACCCGATCGAAACCTATCCACAATTATAGATAGTTAAAAAAATATTTTTTTTTTAGTGGACAACATGTACCCGCAAAATTCGCATAATCGAGATATGTAATCCATAAAATTCAATGACATGAGAGTTTAACGGGCGGCCATGTTTGAAGTTTACGGGTGCGTTCAGAAAGTGTGTTCCAAATAATAATTTCGTGCAGGAGACATCGTACGGTAGACACGATGGAAACTTTCCACAACAAATTAATATCAACGTTTATGAAAAAGTTATATGAAAAGTAAAGGTTCAATCCGTATTTGTTTAGTTTTATTTATTTTATCCGAGCGAAGCCAGGTTTTCATCTAGTGTTTAAATAAAAAGCTATCAAAATGTAGTAACATTCAGAGTTCCACTAATCTGATCATTGCAGAAATCAACGAATGGATTTAAAGCAATATCGTGTGATTCTCTTTGATCCCTTCCGCTGTTGACTTTCATTATTTAAATCCAATATTTGTGCAAATGGAATTTGCTCTTCCATTAACTAACAAAATCTCTTCGAGTTCGGAAAACGTTGTTCACAAATAATTGTCTAAAAACTATTTTCCTCCAGTATACTGTCTCCAACCACCCACCATCGAGCACGCACGCCACTCTGCCTTGCCGGAACAAGCTACTTTTGACCTGGACGCCACTATTCAATATAACTGTCATACTGGCTACGTGACGAACGGCTTCCCAAGGGCTAAATGTCTGGCTATAGAGGGGCAAGCTTCGTGGTATGGACCGGATATCACGTGTGAACGTGAGTAAACTTGAAAGAAATTATTTGATTTTTAATGAATATGGCAATAATTGTCTTCATACTAAGGATAAATATAATGTTACCTATATGTTAAAAAAAAAAAACCCACAAGAGTATGTACTAATAGTACTTACTAAAATTAAAATTAAACTATTGAATGTTTCTCTGGTATCTGAAATCTGATTTTCCACGGTTTAGCTAATATACATATTTTTGAATATAAATTTATTAATTTAACTGTTATTACATATTTATTTTTATCATACACAGCTCGCTCTTGCGGTGAACCAGGAGACGTTCCACATGGATGGGTGACCGCTGATTGTCACACCTTCGGATGCAGAGCTGTGGTGCAGTGTGGACAAGGGTTCGAGTTGGTGGGAAAAGCTGAACGTTACTGTCAAGCTGACGGGGCCTGGGCACCTAAAGAACTACCAACGTGTGTCCGTAAGTAGTCTTAATGAATATATGTTTTCAAGGTTTTAGTGATGAGTCTAAATTAAGGAGAAGTCAATAAAGTGACTTCTATAAGACACAGTATTTACAATCCTTAATAAAATTTGTTAAAAATCAAGTCAAATGGAGAATTATTACATTAATTATTATAATTATCACTTTGTTTAGTATTTGGTTTAGGTGTAGACTCGTTCGTAATACAGCTAGTTTAACAAAAAGTTGCTTTTAATTAGGCTCATCATTAAGACCAAATTTCAAGACTTCCTGCGTTTGGCATTGCTTCGTGACAATGTAGTTGCCGATTTCAGTGTCGTTCATTTGGAATGTTGCATGGTTTTCGAATTATCGTGAATTATCTAAATGTTTTCGGTGACTAGTTGGCATGGCGCTTGGTATTTCAATATTATCATGGCTATCACCAGCAATATCATTGTCATGACGCAATTGGATCGGATCTCCCACTTGATTAAATATTTCTACTATAACCTATATTTTAATTATAACATTAGGATGATCAATTAAATTATTAACTTAAGCGAAATTCATAACATTTACATTTTTAATATTTATAATATCTTCTCGAATGAATTTTATATTATCTCTTCTTCCCTTAAAACTTTTGTTAAGAGTTTAAAAATGAAACCAAGTGGGACTTCCTCGGAAACTGAGTTGTGATTAATAAATTAAAAAACATCTTTTTTCTCCTTTCCTGCTGCTGAAAAGAAGGAGAGAAGGGGACAGTTTGAATTAATTTTGTAGTATTGTTGCAAATATAGAATTGTTATTCTATAATGTTAGCGCAATCTTTCCAAAAAATACAAAATTTTCATGGCCATGGTAACCAAATTATGACAAATACCTAACTGCCTTTAGCCTAAAGTTATTGCTACGTGTATGTAGATGATTTAATGATATATGTAGATGAGGCTTCGATGTTGAATTTATTGTAAATTTCTATCTCTTATATCTTCTTAAAGTAAACACTTCGAATTTACTGTGCTGTAGCGAAATAAAGGTAAACGAAATATTATTGTTTTATTTCAATTATCGCATGATGCTTCCTTTTATTTAATGCATGACGGGTCCAATGTTTTATTTATTTGGTGTTTACGGGGTTCAATTGCGTGGAAATCAATCTTGCCTTAAAGTAATCAACGCATTTGAAGTTCTAATTTACACACAAAAAGTACATTAGTCAAAAGGTCTTAAGTATCAACGATATTTTCATATAAATATAAATTCAAAAGTTATTATCAAAAATATTAAATCAATTTAAAGATATGCTTCCAATATTAATGTCATGACTAATCTGGGATGTTTGTAAAACAACTATTTTCCATCTGCAATCCGGCGAAGCTTATGAACTAACAAGATTTAGTACAGCGCCATCTATTGCCATAACGTGTCAAGTTAAAGCGACGCGTGTCGCCATCTAGTGGTGACGCAGGTGCAGTGTCCACCGCCAGAAGCACCAAGACATGGAAAGGCTGTTTACACGTCTTGTGCGTACAACTCGGTGGTATCCTATGAATGCAAGTATGGATACCGCCTGGTCGGTGACGCAACTAGACGATGTGGAGCTGATAAGAAGTGGTCGGGTACTCAGCCAGTATGCAAGGGTAAGGAACTTATATAATTACGATGATAAAATTCTGTCAAATTTCGGCCACTGCAACCATTCTCAAAAGAAGAATAGCCAACTGCGCAGAAGACATTATAGACTTTAAGTGTCTATGCAAACACAGCTCTCAGTTTTCCTTCACTCTCATAATGCGATGGAACAGCAATCCAACATGTCTTAGAGAATTCTGGTGCAGTATCAACTTTCCAAAACATTGGAGTATAAACAGAACCAACTTTTAAACCCCGGGCTGCTATCGAGAATTTCTCAACAGACAAAGCCCATACTTTTTACCGGTCAGACACGAGAATTAAATCCCATCCATTAAAAGGAAACGATATTTAAGGATTGTTACGACATCGTTTTTTAAACATTAAATGATTATGCACGAAAAATATTAAATATTTGTCACACCAAAATAGTAGTTTTACAGTCATTACAAAAAATCTCCCAGATAAATCTTATTTAACGTACGTAATTATTTATACTTAAAAAAATAATCCTTCGGTTTGTTTTTTTTAGAAATAAATTGCGGACACCCAGGGCAGCTGTGGAATGGGTGGCTAGAGAATATATCCTCGGGCACAGGATTAGGAGCGTCGATAATATTCCGATGTCAAGATGGGATGAGGATGGAGGGCAATGGATCTGCAATATGCCAGAGTGATGGCACTTGGAGCCACCCCTTACCGCAATGTTTAGGTTAGTTAGATTTAATTATAATTTATAACAATATTTGATATATTAACTCGTGGTAGTGTTGTCTTTTTAATTCTATCGACCACTTCAATTATGCACAAAAAGTTTATTTCTGTGAAATCTTTCATCGTTCAAGTTTTTGACATATTTTTAAGTGAATTTTCTTTAGGCGCATTTTGGTATTGTAAGTCTTATGGGTTTGCGTCACCGACATGCTAATGTTATCAGTGTGTCTATGTCACCTGTATGAGTGTGACGTGTTGTAAGTGAATGTAAGAAATTTTAATTTTAGATACTATAATTTTTTTTTTGGTAAATCAGTTTTTATTACATTTATGTTTCATTTTAGCACCTTGTGTGGTTCCACATGTTTCCCAAGGGAAAGTAGTGTTAATGGAAAACAGGACAGGTGAAAATGAGACGCAAGAACATACACAAATAGTTGGAAGCTCTTCGATGGTACAGCACGGTAAGAAGTTATTACTAAATAAAAAAAAAACTTTACTTAAATAGTCAATAAAGCAAATGAATCAACCAAATACACTTTTTAAATCCTTGATCTATCTTTTGTATGTTTCATTGAGAAGGCATTTTCAAAAATCATTGGGTTAATTTGTCTGTAAGTCCAAAATCAAAGCAAACAATGTCGTGACGTTAAGCATTCAAGAAGACACTATAGCGAAGTAAGATTAATTATGGACCGCATTGATAAATATTATATCAAGCACCACCTTTTGAGGCAATCTACAGCATAGATGTGGGGAACCTGATGTATATGAAATATTTCATGATTCTTTATTTCTAGGAGAGATGATTGTGGTTGACTGCGAGAAAAATTATGAATTTCCATCCAATAACGTTGCTGTCACTTGCAATAATGGTACTTGGACACAAATACCGAGATGTCAACCAGCTAGGTAAAAATATAAGCTATATATTTTTACTGAAACATTAATCATTTTTGGAAAAATTCTCAGGAATCCAAGGAATTGTATAAATGTATTTGACTGTACATTTGAAATTTTTGGAAAGAACAACTATTCGAGTTTCATGCAGTTTCTTCTCGCTGTAAGCTGTTTTCCGAAACGGTGGTAGTGTTTAATTATTGACGATTCAAAAACGCTTCATTGTGAAGTTTACTTGAATAAAATACATTTGATTTGATTTTAATTTTTAAATCGATCATGAGATTTTAAGAAATCGAATCTCATATTTTAATAGAAGCCAATTTATTTTTTTACTTGATATCTATGAAAAATACATAATACGTACAACAATACGTACATACAAACAACGGTTTATATGTTTTAAGTCTGTATTTATAAGTATTTGAAATAAAATCAGTAAGACTATTTACAACGAAATTCGAAATATCCTAAAATTAGAATAATCAATTATCTTTGCCTTATTTACCAAATTCTTACAGATGTAAAAAAATGCCAAAATTCCCTCGACACGGTATGGTGATTGCTCCAAAAACTGAGCACGGAATGAAAGCGAGGTTTCGATGCAAAGATGGATTCGAATTACGGGGAAATCCCATTGTGGTTTGTTCTTTTGGCGTTTGGAGTGGAGAAACTCCGAAGTGTGAAGAAGGTGATTCTAAAATTAAACTAAATGGGTTTTGGAGAGTATAAACAATTTAAATTATATCTAAATAATAATAGAAACTTATTTTTTCTATATTATATATTATACTATATTATACACATGTATGTGATAATTGTATGTTTGAACATGAAAAGGGACATCCCGGAAATAAAAATACACACGCAAACCTTACAAAAATTGTGATAAATACGGTCTACTGATGCTAGTGTTACTTGTGTGTGCGTGACTCGTATACGAGATACTTCATTGATATTAATAAGAAAAAAAAATGTATATTACTTACTTTGTATTTTAATTTACTCCATTTTCATTTCTTTAAATATAAATAATTTAAATAACCATCAATCTTAGATTCATAATCCAAATAGACTGTCGCAATACAAAAGAACTAAAACTATACTTTATTATCTTGGTGTGTGTGACATTCGCTAAGCGTCATACTACTTTACCAGTGTGCGTGTATTTAGTGGCCAATTGTTATCTACTATATTCAACGCGTTCTCACCTGAGAACCTGTTATATACATCTGTACAAATAATAATCAAAGCCGTCCCCGGGACTCACACTTTTTTTATTATATATATTTTTTAATTCAATGTAAATTATATAGATTTCAATAAAAGCGTTCGTTTTATATTTTTACAGTGTTTTGTCCATTCCCTGGTTATATCGAAAATGGTAAAGTACTTCTTGTTGGAAATATGGGTCTATATGACTATCGCCCATATGTTAAAAAGGTAACACAGAAATTGACGAATTTATGTAATTTACATACATACATACATACAACATAAACCAATTCTATGATTGATTTCAGGTAGTAAATAATAAGCAAATTATGTATGAGTGTGAAAAGGGCTACGTACTATCGGAAGGTCCACCAGGAGCAACCTGTGTTGGTGGCCATTGGAGTCCTAGAGAACTACCTAAGTAAGAAATTAAATAATTTAAGAGTTTTTTTTTATGTCTATTCAATTACATCAAAATGATGAGATATTGTATTGCGACTTAATGGATATATTTTTGTATTCCTCAGATGCACTCTCTATCAACATCCTCGAATAAGATGGAGTCGTAGGCGTCGATCTATAACTGAACCAGAGCTACGTCACAAGCGGTCCGCCTACCTCCGACAATATTACAACAAGCTTCGAAGACAGGATGCTTCTCAAGAGCAAATGGATGAACTGTACGATAAATATAACCATGACAATCAAAAACCAACACTGAGACATGCAAATTTCAAACTGATGAAGAAATTTGATCTGGACATCGATGGAGATGAAGATGATATGATGGGCTCTGACGTTCCTGATGGAGAAAATTTCCCAACAGCTGTTTACACTGTTTATAATGTACATGGTGAACCTATCGGGCATAAGTTTTATTCGTATCAACCAGTTTATGAACCAGAAGACGATGAATTGGTCCATCGAGTAGATTCAAACGAATATGATGATTCGAGTGATTTAGAAAACGATTCACATATAACTATATTAAAAGGCGGCGTTTTCCCGGATCATGAGTTTGCGAGCAATGAAATATCAGAAAATATTAATAAGCTAAAACACCAATATTTTGAAAGGTATGTTGATAAGAGACGCAAAAGATTTTTGAATTCAAAAAATAATGTTAGAAAAGAGATTGATATTGAACTTAATGCAACTGAAAGTAACTTACATATAACAACACAAACTCTAGAAGAACCGAAGCATAGAGTCAAACGTAACATAAACATGAAAGAATCGGATACTCAATTGTCAACCATAAATTCAATTCCTCAAAGTCCAAAATTAATTAACGATATTGATTTGGATTTACTTAAAGTTATACCACTTCCATCGAAAAATACATCATCCGGTGAAAAAGAAGTGGCAGTAATACCCCTACAATATAAAAACACGAATTCCACTGAAGTAAGTAATAAAACGGATAAACGCGAAAAACGAACGAGTAGAAAAACCGATAGGTTAAATCAAACCACAGCGACTGTACCCAAAACGTAAGTTAAAAAATCTTTTACATTTGATATATCCAAATGAGAAACTGGTCTCAAAATTACGAAATATATAAATAACACTTACAGAGGCCGCGAAGGCAAAGGTGGAAGAAATAGACAGCAATCTCAAACAAGTGCAGAAGATGAAACAGGTCAAAGTGTTGAAGCTAAGGATTTAGAAGGGGGAAATAAGACAGGGAATGACAAAGGCAAGAAAGGTAGACCTAAAAGTCCTTGTGAAGCAATCGACAGCGAACCTTATATAAACATTGAGGTAGTTAAGTATGGAAGGGATCCCAATAACACCTTTAGTTCTGGTAAGAATTGAACATATAGAATTCATTTTTAAATAGATGCTTAAGTACCTAATAACAGTATTATACCAAATAGTCCCTTTAAAATACTATTATGTTAGATGAAGTTCTAATATTATTTTAGGAACTATTGTCAGAGTCGCTTGCGGTAAAGGCTATGGTCTGAATTTAGAGGCAAATGCAACAGCTAAGTGTGTGCGTGGTAGGTGGAAGCCCGAGAAGCCGATGTGTGAAATTCGTGAGTAAAAACAGGAAATATAATTTGAAATCCGGAATGAAAACCACAATTTTATTGTAATGCGCATGATACGTGTACGAAATTCTAAATTGGGCATCGAGTATTCATTGTAAAGTTTCTTTTACAGTACCTTGCCATGTTCCGTCGACTGAATATGGGATATACACAATGTCACCGAATGCAAGTCCAGCAAGCATAGTATCGGGTCTCGGCCAAGGAGATGAAAAGGAATTAAACGAAACAGATCCTGTTCCTAATGGTCAGGTTGTCCATTTTTCGTGTGAATATGGGTAAGATTATTCATTACGATTTTTTATAAATACATATAAATATAACTAGTAGAATATATATAGTTATCACATTAGAATAATAGTTATATATAAGATATACGTATGTTTCAAATAAATCAATTTCGATTATGACGTGTTTAGAAAAATTTTAAGATCTCAATGTTTACCATTGAAGATATGAATCCGATCAACTGAAAAAATGATTGATGGTACATCTAGCATTGCTTGCTATTCTGCTATGCTTAGACAAACATGTCTAGATGCAAATGTGGTGATCTAATCAAGATGAACATAATGTGTTGAATATTGATGGATTTATTATATAGGTATATCGACGGGCAAATGGGCCACCTGATGGTAAAACGTCATCACCGTCCTTAGACATTGGCGTTTTAATAAATATTTACCTAACCCAACCTTGGGAACTAAGATGTAATATCACTTCTGCCTGTAGCTACACTGAGTTACTCATCCCATCAAACCGCAACACAACAAACTGGGCGGGTGGTACCTCCCCAGACCAAATAAACATAATAAATATTTAGCTTTTTCTAGGTACAATGTCCAAGGACCAACAAATCTTCGCTGCTGGCTCGGTGAATGGGCAGTAACAAGTATGCCGGAATGCGTGGCGGGTATGCTATTCCATATGTTTAAATATTTTTCACCACGTATTTATAATATTAGCACTAACTTCAATTTAAAACTCCTTAATAATGTATATTAATGTAATGTAATTATATCATATGTGTACGATAGTATTTCATTTTTATTATGATATTGAAATAAAACCTTGCAACCAATCCCTAGTCGACTTTCCATTTTGGGTGAAATTTGCTAAATTGTTCATCTTGAAAGATAGTATCTTAATCGGCCATTTAGTATTACACCTTATGTTATGTTATGCCAGCCCCATGTGAACTTCCAATCCTGCATGGCGCAACATACGAAGCAGGTTACAGAGCAGGTCTAACAGTAGCACACGCATCATCCATTAATATTGCATGTGAGCCTGGGCGGCTACCGCCAGCCACATTAAACTGCCATTTGGGAAGATTGCAACCAACAGTCCTCGATTTTTGTAGACCTTTAGGTTCGTATCTCCAACTAACACTTAGTACCACAGTAATATCTTTGTTTTCATTTTGGATGAAGCAGTTCACAGAAAATTTCTTATATTAATTCATTATACACAATTTTTAAAAGTAAATGAATATTATAAGTTTCTAGATAATTTACTTTAAATCATTACAGCAAATGTAACTCGTCCTCGACCAACATCAGAATACCAAAGTGGATCAGACATTGTAAGAGAAGACATATCTGAACTTGAACCGGACTTACAAGGGAAGGGAGTTGTAGAGTGCGGGCCACCAGCTAGGTAAAGGATTTTTCATGTAGACATTTAAAAAAAAGTAATACGAAACCAGTATGAATCTTTTTGCCTCGTTAACAATACGAATATTCATTTATTTAAAAAAATTGACTAAACGTATCGCTCCTATGAAGAAGACGAAAGGAAAAGAGATTCACTCTATATATTCTGATCAATGTTGTTTTATTTTAATGCGCTTTCATTGTAGCTTTTGTGTGGGTATTTTGTTTTACTTTTTTTTACAATGAGCCTATTAATTAAATTGTTAAAACTGTTATTTACGTTCAGGCATTTTGGGTAATTTTACAACAAAGCTTGTCTGATCTTGGAAAAATTGTATTCGATTATAAAAGCAAGCAATAGTACCTTGATCTGTAAGCTTTAAATGCATTGTATTATTTGGTTTGATTTTTATTGTATTATTTTTGCCTATATAGTTAATAAAAGTGAGTTCAAGGTGTGTTCAGTGTTTTAATGTTAGAACACAACTTGTCAACTCACACCATAGATACCCAGTAAATGATGGGAAGCGACAAAAAAAATAATATTTTTGCAAAGTCTGCGTTTCTTATTTGCTGGCTGGAAAGACTGAAGGGAACCCAGGCGTTCAGGGATGCCAAGCCCTGGTGAGAGCCTTCTAGGTTCGGACTTTTGCTTCTGTAACTTCATCATATTTCTGATCATCATCATCCAAATCAATAGCTTCATCACTTTTAACTAGTTTATCACTATCATGAAAAACGTCACCATGTTCGGTGATTTCTTTTGGAATTATTTGATTTCTTCGATAACTATTTTTCATACATTAAGTTTTATAGATTTATAATCTTTCACTCGGTCTTTATCGTTTCAACGATTTCGAAATCCTCAGAAGGCAGGGCTTAGTTTCGAGTTTTATGTGCGTGAAACTAATCACTAATGAGACAGCTACATCGCTGTTTTTGGCTTTTTCCTTTCTGTCTTGGCCGAGCTTGCGTTATGTTGCGATTTTTTGGCGAATTCACGAGTACGATAGTGCATGCCGTTTACATTAAATACGGGGGATTTTTATTAACATTTTGACTACTTTACTGAACTGATAATTTCTTAAATTTTTGACATTGACGCTTTATTTAGGCAATTTTTAGTTTACTTTTCCAAATGACGATTTTTATTAGGGTACAAGGAACTCTTATTTACCGTGACGGGTCAGAGGTTAATGAGACTGTCGAAGCGGACGGTTACCCTCATGGAACAGAGGTGACATTTAGATGTATAGCGTCTATCATGGGAGAGAAAACCACTTGGAAGCTAATATGCGAACATGGAAATTGGGTCGGCAAAAGTTTTAATTGTGGTTAGTATATATATGCAAACCAAAACATGATATTTACTGATTTAGTTAATATTCACTCTCATTTAGTAAACAAGCAGAAAGTTTTATTACGTTAAGATCATCCCAAATTATTAAAATAAAATAATTTCGCAGAAGACCTTGAAGCGCAGAGTGAAGAACTTCTAAGCAACAATAGCTGTACCTTCCGCAATGAGGAGCCTCATGTGGTCTCATTTTTCAATGACCTCGAGATCACTGAAACAGTTGACTTCCCACCGGGTTCAGTTATTGTATCCAGGTATCCATTTTCATGCAAATATTCCGTACCCATTTGATGCAATATATTAAATAAGTCTTTATCAGATATATATTTTAACAGCTATTTAAGGAGTGAAATGTCTCATAGATTGCAAACGAAATTTAAGGACACATGATCTCTTACAAAATAAAACGGATTTATACAAAACGATGATTCCTTTTGAATCTGCGTTTTTTAATTTCAAATATAATCTAAAAATATCATATTTTAATTCACTTGGCACCTGCTTTCTTTTGGAAATGAATAAACATTCATACATATGTAATTGAAATAAATAAACCATGGTTTGCTTTATTCTATACTGATGTTTTGAAACTAGAGTTCTATATTGGTGGTAAGACTTTGTACAAGCCCGTCTGGGTAGGTACCCATTCATCAGATATTCTCCAACAACGACAGTACTCAATATTCTTGTGTTCTGGTTTGAAGTGTGAGTGAGCCAGTGTAACTACAGACACAAGGACATACCATCTTAGTTCCCAAGGTTGGATTGGTTAATATTTATTATAGCGCCATTGTCTATACCATAAAAAAACCGCAATCCATTGATACATTTTTGTGTTTTAGATGCAGCGACATCGGTAAATATGCAATCACTGGGTCATCAGTACGTAGATGTATTGGTGGATCCTGGGACGGTGTGAAACCCACATGCTTTGGACTAAATCAAGAAAATGATTATGCTAGTGCGTAAATATTATAAACATTGAGTATATCACTCTGATATCTTCGTCCATTTTGTTTATTGATGATTTGCTAAAAATGATTACCAGTAATATTATATTTTCAGTGGAAAAACCTCCAACTATTCTATTCCGGCATTCTCAAGGACCAATTGCACAGACGAACGATGGCAAGCTATTGGTGTACCCCGGTACCGTATTGCACATGGAGTGCCTATGGATGAGGAGATTCGGCAACCCCAAATGGAATGTTACCCTTCTTGATCCTGAGTAAGTTTATCCTGATACATACGGCTAGTCTCATACTTTAAAAGTAACGGTTTCATAGATTTTAACTATCATTATTTTTTTTATAATATCGTAGGCAGTCGAGTGGTCACCACCGCGCATAGACAATGGCGCTGAAGGAAGTATTAAGCATTCCTTACATCCCGAATGCGCCACAACCTTGGAAAATAAGATGTTATGTCCCTTGTGCCTGTAGTTACACTGGCTCATTCACCCTTCAAACCGAAACATAACAATACTGAGTACTGCTGTTTGGCGGTAGAATATCTAATGAGTTGCTGGTATCTGCCCAGACGGGCTTGCACAAAGCCCTACCACCAAGTGAATCATAATCATAACTTTGTCCTTGAATATTAATACGGGTATGATTATGGGAGTATTGGGTGTGATGCGTGTATAATGTTATATTTAGTAGGTTACACTGATATTATAAAGATAAATAGTTTGTTTGTTTCAACACGCCATTTTTTTACGTTAGATAGCTCATTTATTATTACACTTACGAGGCGCAGCAGTGAAATTAAACACGTCTGAAAACATTCGGTGGAATTATTAGCCTATGAAAATGTTGAAAAATATTGGATTTTTTTCAGAAACCAATACAATTATAATTTATTAAGTGTATGAGTATGTGAGGCTTATTTAATATTGTTATCATCTGTAGATTGGACAAGAAGTACACAGAAGGCTGGACAACAGACCCTGGACGAGATAGTAGCCTCGAATATAGAATGAGTATATTAAATGCTGAAAAAGAAGATTCTGGAATATATCGTTGTGAAACGCCAGCTCGACAAAGTCACCAAGTAGAAATTATTGTTGAAGGTAATTGTGGACTTGAGACATTCTTTATATCTAAATTTAATTTGTTTCTCTGCTGAAGTTTAATACTATTGTCAGCTCATGCATATTTGCCGTAACAATTTAGTGAATTAGGATACAAAATCCTCAAGCGACTACCAAAAACTATACCAATGTCAAACTATAAAAACTAACTTTAACACAAACTTTCCGCAGATGTTCATTGCCCGCCTCTACCTATCCGCCGAGGTCTGGTCGCCAGCACTTTGGAGACACAACTCGGCACCGAAATCAAGTTCTCCTGCGCTAACGGAAACGCACTGCTTGGTTCGCACACGCTGCTTTGTCGTGCGTCAGGCAACTGGAGCGCGCCACTGCCTGTTTGCGAAAGTGAGTCAGAAGCAATGATTATTATAGTTATTATTCAACAATTACATCTTTTTTTTGTAAATCGCTTCGTTACACTAGTAAATCACATTTTAAATCAATGAAATATTTTTTAATTCTTAGGTGTAGAATGTGGTGAAGTCCTTCACGATTCACCGCTCGGTGAAGGCGAGCGACGGCCACGAGTGGCAGTAGTATCACGTGGCGTGGGCGGACGCGCTGCCTTCTCCTGTCCTCCGGGCTGGGCATTAGACGGACCCACCGAGACCGTGTGCTTACCGGCTGCCGACTGGGCTAGACCTTTTCCTATTTGTAGAGGTAACTTAGTTACGTAAACAAATACAAAGAAGGCAAATATAAAAGTAACCTGAATAAATTATCTAATACTATGTTTCAAAGAAGGAATTTGATTAATGCGAAGCTTAAGTGAGTCAGTGTTACGGGCACAAGGAACATTATTTTAAGAAAAACTTCCTTATTTATTTTTTATTCTTATTACTTAAAATACATTATTAAACACTTCATCATAACTCATTCCAGAGGTTTCATGTCCAGCACTACCCCCACCGGCCTCAGGGTATGTCCTTGGACGAGCACCGTACAGAGCTGGTGACGTGCTGCAATTTCACTGCAACCCTGAACACACACTCCATGGAAGACCTATCCTCGTCTGTCAAGACAGCGGACGTTGGAGTGATAAACCACCGACATGTACATCTTTTCAATACGTCTTATCAATTACACAATCAAATAATATGGAGCTTATTATAATATTAACTATTTTAAAAAAAATGCACTATTTAATTTGGTCACGTTCAATCATTTCGAGTCACTCTTTTTTTATATACTTTAAAATTGGATTTCAAGCTATTATATGTGCTAAATTTCGTCGCCAGGTGCTCAAGCCTGCACATATCCCGGTACGACTATTTCCGGACGCATGTCATCAGTCAAATTCTACTACAAGATTGGCGAAACCGTATCATTCACGTGCGAACCTGGATATAAGCTTAAAGGGGCTCCGATGCTCAGATGTCTCAAGTATAACAAATTATTATTATTTTTTATTATTTTTTTTTACTTTTAATTACGATAAAAAAGCAACATGTTAAAAACTATAAGATTACAAAACATACAATTTTACTGGTAAGGGATTACCTATATCTTGATACTTGCTGTGTTTTTATAAGAAACCTAAAATTTTCGATGCAATAAGCTCAAGACATAAGGGTTTATGTTTTTTGTGCTTGTAATACTGGCTCCAGCTTCAAACACAAACGCTTTTATTAAGCAATAAACTATGCACCGCCGACTATTATCACTGACGATACTTAAACTTTAACATCACTTCATACTTCATAGATTTTAATAACATTGGAACCTAACCAACTTTATTTACACAGCTACTATGAATCTTACAAGTTATTCTTCATTAAGGACCTTATGGCGCTAAGTGATAATTACTTAAGAATAGTAAATTAACCTCCGTATTGGGATGTAACAAAATATCACAGATTGAAATAATTGCTATTTATATTTTCACAGGAACCGCAAATGGTCTAACGCAATACCACTCTGCACTCCAATAAGTAACTACACTTCGACTGACACGCTCGCAATGTTTAACGGCGACATAGATGCCATGCTGTCAGATGAAGCCATCTTCCCTACCGACATTTTGAAAAGGCGCGAAACGCCCGCCATTTTGTCACCAGAAAGTTATAAAGCCGCTATGACACGTGTGGCCGCAACACGTATGCTCAGAAGATCACCAATAGAGACTTATAAAAATAGAATTTTTAGAGTTAATAGATTATTAAGGAGAGACAATGAGAGATAATTACGTGATTATTTAGGGCATTATGTGGAATAAAGTTTATGGTGTCGTATAGATCTTATTGTGCCAAGAATTATTTTTTTGAGTCACACATTCCGTTCAAAACCGTTCCGTTTAAGATTTATTTAAGTGGGCTTTTAATTTGATAAAATATAATCTAAATAAAAGTTTTATATAATAATAAGCTAACTCCAATTTTAATTAGACTCAATTAGGTTTTATTGTCTTAAATTAAAGGCTTTACATTATTATATTTACTTATGGTAGTTTTTTTTTATCGAAATGCTGTTTTTTTTCATTTCCTTAGTCATCGTCGTACTTTTTATTCTAAGAATATTTACTTATTCGGAATAAAAAAAGCTAATATTTATATTAAACCAATTCTAAGTATTATAAATAATATATATGCAGTTGTTTCAGAACGATGACTACCCTGTAAATGACACTGGAAACAACTGGAAAGTAATTGTTCCATAAAAATTTATGGTCTTAATAGATAATAATCTATTCAAAACTTTCTCAAAAAGATCCCTTGGAGCATTGTTACATTTATAATAAATTGCATTTAATTCAAAAGCAAATTTGATCTTAGCATTCAATGATATTCTTAGAACATCATTATCAAAATCATTCACATACCCTTACGCTATTCATGTTAGGTCGCCATTTATAAAATCATAACTCTGTTAAACGAAGCAAAAAACATGTAATGCATCCAAATTGATATAAAAAAAAAACAATTAGACAGGTTTGAACAACAGACACAAAAACCATTGGCATTATAATATATATCACGATATAACATTAAAAAGTAAGAATTGTAAATTCAAAACTTATTTCTATTTTCGGTTTATTCTTTTTTTAAATAACCTTGAAAACTATGTTTGTTTAAAACCAAGAACAAGAGAGACAGAATATACGGAGCGATAAATGATAAAAAGAGAGAGTAAGATATTTACTGCTTATTAATTATAGCTCGATGTTTTTGTAAAATAAATAAAATGTATTTAGTGTGTTAATTTAATTTATAGTTTTAATTTTATTTGATACTTGTGTGATTAAGGATTTGACTAAAGAGACTAAAATGATATCAATATATAAATAAGTAGGTAAATAATTTGTATGATATTAATTTTAAAATTGTTACCTCTGAATTTTTCCTTCTTTTTTTCTTAATAAATTTTATTATTGTAAATAATATACGCTTCGCCAAAGATATTAGAATATCTGTTAAATAGTCTTTATATTTATCTAGATATAATAGAAATTAAGCATTAAACAAATGTAATTATAAAATTTAAGTATTTCATAAATTAATTTTTATTACAATGCTAGTTCTACAGCGCACAAATTTGGAACAATTTTCGATCTTTCAATGTTTTAGGCCAAGTATAATGAAATTAAAAACTTATTAGAATTCAGTGTTTATGACAGATATAGTCTGTGGTATGTCAATTTAGAAAAAGTTTTTTTTTTCATTGTTCTTGGACTAGAATACTAAAATATGCATATCAAAACGAATCGCATATCTTAATGTATTTCGAATAAATTTTCAATTCTCAAAAAGAACAATATCGTGTTTTTAAACGTTTCCTAAAGATGTAATAATTCTGTTCCCTATAATATGGATACGATCGCAAAAGATTTAATAAAAATATAAGAATTATTGTTTTATTATTTACGAAATCTAAAAAAAAAGATACTATATTATAATTTTTTAAATCAAAATCAAAATATACTTTATTCAAGTAGGCTTTTACGAACACTTTTGAATCGTCCTTTAACAAATTATATTAAGTGAAGCTACCACCGGTTTCGAATGCGGAGTCTACCGAGAAGAACCGGCAAGAAACTCAGTAGTTACTCATTTTTAACATTTGAAAACACAAAGTCATATTAGTTAAATACAATATATATCTATGTATATAATACATCCTGCCTGGAAGTCAATAAGTATTAGCTGCACGCTTTTTTATCATCTATATAATCTTGTATTGAATAATATGCCTTGTTTACCAATGTATTTTTTATAAATATTTAATGAATTCCAAATACAACTCAAAAGTGCCTAAAAACGTATATTTGAATAAAAAATAGAGCCACGTTTTCAATCACCAGTTAACTTTTTTCATTAAATTGGACATTGGACTTCGGTCCATCCAGATTCAATCCAGTCTACCAGTCTCCTTAACAACCATCTAACGTTAACAATCCGGCTGACCTGGTGCATAATTGTAAGTAGGAATTATTCGTTTACGCCTGGCATTCATTGTATTGTCTGTATTTTGTTTTTTGTAAACAGTTACCCGAGACACTGTTGACGGTACAATACTAGAAACTTCAAGTGTCAACATCTATACAAAGTTTTATATCAATCGAATGAATGGTACAGACGGATCCAACGCAATAGAGACTAGCATATTGTAAAGTATCTTATAACATTAGTTTAACTTTTTTTACTAATTACTTTGCAAATAATAATGCTTGCTTATGTTTTTAATATAAGAGTTTATCAATCGTTCCAATGAAATTGTAACTTGAACTATTCTTGTTGGCACTTTAATAAAGGTTATCTGGCATAATATGACTCGAGACTCGTTAAATAAAAAATAATTTGATTAGAAATAAGATTAGCCTACCTTTTAAAAATTACTAATATTCCTACTCACCCCTCTACTAAAGCGTAAAGTTTATGCTATGAGTTAATAGCCAAGGGGTCGGACTGAACCAGCAACTTTTATATCCCTAGACGACCGGTAAACCGTTGTGCTATTGACCTTTAATTTAATGTTTATAAAGCAATTTAAATAGGTATCACATAAACTAACGTATCACGTGTATAATCACGTGATAATATCGACAAACTCATTAAATCGAATATAGTCTATTCAAATCGCAGAAGTACTAAAGTCAAACAAAACTTAGATTTACGTATTTCATGCGATTTGCCAATAGCTAAGCTATATAACAGTTCTTTATTAATATTTCTTTATCATAGATAATTCAAGCTCTCGGCCAATGATATCGCGTCAATTCAATGTCAAATGTTGTTTATTAGGCTTTTGTTCTCTTGTGGTTGGATAAGACTATAAATACTCATAGGTACATATTTTAAAGTACTCAGGACATATATATTCTTTGTTGAGATTAATTATGATTATTAAACTTTAGATTTTAGTTATATTCGACGGAGTCCGAGACAAATAAACTTTTATATTTTTGTATACATTACAACATTAACAGCCTGTAAATTTCCCACTGCTGGGCTAAGGCCTCCTCTCCCTATGAGGAGAAGGAGCTACGGTGCTCCAATGCGGGTTGGTGGCTACAGATGTGGCAGAATGTCGTTGAAATTAGACCTCCTCCTCATAGACACCCTCAAGATTTTCACCGTCGAGTACGAGATAAATTAAAAACACGAATTAAGCACATGATAATTCAGTGATGCTTGCATGGGTTTGAACCCGCAATCATCGGTTAAGATGCACGAGTTCTTACCACTGGGCCATTTCGGATTTTTGTGTATTCAGGTAGATCTAGTAAGCTTTACCGTTTCATAAAAGTGGTTTAAACCGCGTGTAAAGGTGGGCTTAGTGCCAGGAGGCCTGTCTTTATCTGTACACTTGACAATGTGTATGCAATATTTCTGGATGATCAGACGAATAGTTTAGATATGAAAGCGAAACTAACAAACAAACACTTTTGGATATATAATGATGCTGTTGTCCGGACCGATTTCGATCACTAGACAATCTCAAGGAAGACCAACCAACGCAAGACAGTGCACAAATGTGCGCAACATTGGTATACTCTCTATTCACTCACACGGCAAATCCGACAGGACCGGAGTTTAGGTGCAGTACCAACCGCTCTACATGCTTTCCGAGATACGGGAATGCATATACCAACCCCCAGAATCCAGGTTGTTACTGAGAATTTTTCGACTGAAAAACCCAATATCTTATTATAATGTTTCGATTTGGTTTGAATCCAGCAGTTCGGTGTCTGTCGCGTGACCAACTCGACAGTCAGCAACACAATTACATAATGTTCAAAATTTAAAGTTAAAATCACTTTACATTATTATTATTATTTGAAATGTGCAAATACTCATTACGAGAACGTGATCTTACCAAGCAAGGGGTATTTCCAAGCAAATCTCATTAGTGTACGGTCGATAATTATGGCGTCTCCGAGTACCGCTTTTAAACAGTTTGTATTTTATTCAAGTAAAACTATTTTTAACGATTAAAAAATACGAATTAACTTGTTTATATTTTCTATTTTTAATTTATAGATTGGTTTTTACATTGATCGATCAACTCGAACACATATTGTGACTTAGTCGTAGGGCTTTGTCCAAGGCCGCCTCAGTAGGTACCATCATCATCAGATTCTACCAAAACACATCAATACGTATCGTAATATTCCAATGGGCAATGGTTAATATTTCTTACAGCGCTATTGTCCACATACTATCAGGTGGCAGTTGGTACAATTGTCCATCCGCCTACACATTAAATAAATATATATGTATATATTTGGTTCATGGAAAAGATGCTCATGCTATCCACTTAGTTGAAATCCAACTAGATGTCTTTGCCCTGTAGCAACCGATCGTAGACAATTGGTTTGCAAAGTGCACCGTCTGCGAGGTTTTGCAAGTAAAATATTAACCTCAACTAATAAATGAAGAGATGCCACTTGAGCTCCAACGCAGTATTAGACCCAAGGCCGGATCTACCATATGGCTTTCTGTGCTTCAGCCCAGGGCCCCGGGGATTCAAGGGGGCCCCAACTGAGTCAAAAATAGACGATAATGCGAAAGAATGCATAACTTTATTAAACTAAAAAGATCGTATGGTTTGCAGCCCTGCGAGTCCTGCAATTAATTGAACCCATTCAAGTAATTTGATTCAAGTCTTCGTTCAGATATGTCTTAGGTAGGCCCCTAAGTAGTGTTAGCCCAGGGCCCCCTAAATTTACGGTCCGGCCCCGATTACACCCCTCGTGTCTCAAAAAACATGTAAATTCCTTGGTCAGCTCTTCTCCGGTCTTGATGAGTGAGGGAATCGAGTCCGTCGTTAATATAATTCTAATTTACTCGGTCTGTACGAACATCAGAAAAAAATTATATACTTACCTACGCAGCACTTTCTTAATTATAGTCTAAATAATATTTTAAAATAAGTGCACTCCTGAATTTAAATCCATTTTGAATTTATAAATCTGTATATTATTCGTAATAGTTATTATTAATAATAAGTTACTCGGAATAACTCTAATAATACTAACTAAATTAAAGTTTTCTACATTTTTTTTCGAAAACTAATAGTAATTAATTACTTACAACATAAAAGACTAAATTCTTAACGATATTAACTTGATATTTAACTGCAATTTATTTATGACCATAAACCCATGTACATATTCATTTCGAATAACACATCTTCAAGCAAAAACCGTAGAACCAGGCTAATAAGAAATACAGTTTGAGAATAATCTAGTTGTTTACCTATTGGAACTATACACAGTATCAACGCAATGCAAAATTCACTGTCCATTGATAAATAAACGAAAAGCCGGTTCGAGTTTGACACAAAACGAGCAATGAAAAACGTCCACCACAAAACATTAGAATAGCTTAGAATGCAGTTTGAGGTTATGTCAAAGTTATAGTTCAGTTTACCGCGCACCGCGTCGAGAAAGTGTCGTGTCGTTTCGCGCCATTCCCGTGTTAAAAACGTCAGTTGTACCGCGAAAATTACAGATAAAAAATAGTTTTTTTTTTTCCTTTTGTAGTGTTGTGTTTTAATGGTGATAAGTGATTATGTTTACAGCCGATAAAGCTATAACTAATAAAGGTGGGTTATAGAATTCATATTAGTTTATTGTTACTTCTAATGATAAAATTCCTTTGTTAATGCGTTATTTAACTACCCGATTGTATTATCTCGTAATACCAAATTTTAACAAGTTGCATTTTTTTATTTTTGACATAAAATATTTTTTGTTTTGTTGATAAATTATGCTTATAAATTGGAATCGGTTGGTAATTTAATTTAAAAAAAAGTTGATTTAAACTAAAAATAACATAGTAAACATTTTATAAATATATTATTTATACACCGTGACAATTACAATTACAAATTCCAATTATTAAAATATATATTGCACAATTCCAAACAATAAGGGTTTATTAGCACGTAGCTACAGTTAATTTTTCACAACGCAAAATATCTTTGCCGAAATTAATATTAACTTTTTAAGAAAAAGTTAGGCACAAATATAAAATAAACAGATCTATTATTATTTATAATCATACACAAACATTTATCGGCTTACGTAGCTAGGTTAAATACTGCGTTAAATCACGTAGTTTTGTGTCATACATCAATGGCTTAAATTAATAAATATTATTATAGCTATTTAAATGTCGGTGGATTGCTTGAAGCTTTATCAAACGTCTCAATTATCATTAATTTTAAGAAAAAAAGTACTGGAAGTTTATAAAAAAATTTAGTAATCGTTTTTATTCATTAAAATGGTAATTTTAGTTTATGTTAATTTAGATGCAAAATAATTACCTATATATTTTATTAAAATGTTTTATTGTATTTATATTAAACACTATAAAATGTATCCTGTTTTAAATTACAAAGCAGGTAAATAATTTAATTGCGAAACTTGCAAATTAAACACTTGATACGTTGCAAAATAATATCAGTAGGTATTATTAATACACTAATATATTTGTGTACAGATAGTTTTAATGAATACAAGATAAACAATCAACAATTATTTAATTAATTTGGTGCAAACTATATAAAACTTTTTGGTATTTATGAATATTTTTTTTTAATTTAAACATTCCAGCATTGTTTTATATTCCTTAATTTCTTATTATGGGAAATATAAACGACTTGTTACAGTAATAACCCCATACATCACGAGTAATAAGACGTCATTTGTTCCTTGTACCTGTAATTACACTGACTTACTCACCATTCCAATCAGAATGTTACGTTAAAAATACCGAAGTATTTGGTTTTGGCGGTGAATAACTTAAAATGAATGGAGATTATTCATAAATCAATATAATAAGTATATGGCATACCTACAGCTGTATATATTATTTAATTAAACGTTTCCTGATTTGGATGATTAAAAGACAACAAATAATAATTAATAAAATTGACCAAAGTTGGCAGGCAAGTAACTTGGTTTTAAATAGAAAGCGATTTGACAAAAATGTATTCGAATTAAATTGCCGAAACAAAAATCGATTCAATTAAAATATACCTACCAAAAAACTTTCGGTTATTCAATCGAGTTCCAATTTTGAGTACAGAAAGAACCGTGTGATTTAAAAAAAAATAGCATTTACGTTACGATTTCATTTGCGTTACGTTTCAAACAATAGCTATCGGAGAGATATAATAACTGACTATTAAAATTAAACGACATCGATCAAATTGTTTTTCTAAAAATCTTCCCGCAACCTTGAGACTTGTTTATCTGTATTCTAATTTATTATATCTTCATTTGTTTTTTATAACACCAATCGTAAAGTTCGTTACTCGATTTGAATTCATAGTCACGATGTACCGAATTGTTCTGTCAAAAACACGTCATTATAAAATTATATTAGTACTAGATGAAAACCCGGCTTCGCTCGGATAAATAAATAAAACTAAATAAATATAAATATTGAAATATACTAACTACTGTACCATTGCGCGAAAATTTTATTTGGAAAAAAAACTCTGTATGCACCATTAAACGTCAAACATGGCCGCCCGTTTAACTGTCATGTTATTGAATATCATGGATTTTATATCGAAATACATATCTATACAAATTTTAACGATATATATCAATTCAAAAAACATGATTTTTAACGATCTTTAATTGTGGATGGGTTTCGATCGGGTCTGTCGTAACTCGTTAACCTGCACGAACTTCCTAAGATTTAATATATGTATATAAATAGATTATAGGCCCCGTCTCCGCCCTCGCGGCTCAATCGGAAAGTTAGTAGATGCCCGTGTGGCCATGTGGTGTCAACAGTCGTTCGGAGTGAGCTCGTGCATACGGATTGAACTTGTGAAAATACCTAAAAATATCGGAAAATAATGCCTGCCAAAAGATATTGTTGTGTTATTGGGTGCAACAACTCCGAACAAAATAGTCGGCAATTAAAATTTTACTCGTTCTGAGAGTTAAAAAGCCAAGCGACAAAGAAATTGATCCTATGAAATATTCAATGTTCACTGGATACAAAAAAAATATCGAATGGTTCATTAATTTATAGTTATGAACCAAACAACACAAAAATTATGTTTTTAATCACACAAGGACCACAGAACCAGTGCCATACATCATGCTTTGAGGAAAACGAAAGAGCAAAGAATTAATTTATTAGTGCAAGAGGCTAGTGAAATTGCTATGAAACTAGAATCTACAATTACTCTAAATATACTTATTTAGTTTGACTGTACGATCCTGCATATTTGCTTCAACGAGTTGTTATCCTTATACAAGTAACTGTAAAAAATCATGATTTAGTGTCGTTTATTATCCATCTACCTTCAACGTAACATCGTACGGAGGGTTTGTTACCCTAGTTTGTGGTTAAACTTTTCCCTCGATGATACGTTTACCATCTACATCGATAATTTCTCTCACGTTGGAGTTTGGTGGTTTTTATCTAAAATTCAATTCAATAATAAGCGGCAACACATTCACTCGGAAGGGTTGGATTTCTAATTTTTTTTGGTACATTACTTACCTTTTGATATCGATTTTGCACGAAAATGTAACTAGATTGATTGAAAACCACATTGGATTATCGTCGAGGTCATAACGTTAATTATTTTCGATTAATAATGACCTCGAAGTGCGTATGAATCATATACTACTTGGGAAGGCGCCAGTCAGCTGGGCATCTACGTATGGTCACCACTGTTCCGCGAGATGCCGCAACAGTAGGCGCATCGCGATACGCAAGGGGCCTATAGGGCGGAGATAGAATGGTAATGCACCTCGGATATCATATCATTTATATAAAATGGTTTTTGTTTATTTCACGAGCCTCTGGACGAATTTCCCTAAGTAAAGTGAGACTTGGTATTGTTGAGTCGGGTTTGAAAGGTACATGGGACATCTTAACTCCCAATGTTTTTAAAATAGCTGGTCACTTGCAATGAGTGCCTTGCACCTGATGCATCCAAAATAATACATAATTTTGCGACTACAAACGAAGTCGCTGGTGTTGGCGAGCCATTAACTAGCTAAGTTTAAATACTTCGTAAGTCTATTGACCAGCTACGTGGTCATCTCTGACCATAAACATTGCTGCTGTAAGAAATATTAACCATTCCTAATATTTTATCTCCTTTATGCCACCCATCCAACCGGAACGGGACAAGACAAAGTGCTCGCCGGTAGAATATGATGCGACATATCAATTCAAAAACTTTTTTTAAGAGCATACCGAAAATTTGACGTGGGCGGTACTTACTCAGCCAGATTTGCGACATTGCCATTATAAAAAAAGCCTAACACCTTTAATATAATCATACAATCTTAGGCATTATACGAGTACGTCTTCTGTGTTTAATTAAATTGACTCACTTGAAACCGGAACATCATAACAGTTATATCAGGTTAACTGATTACTTTTTATGTAAATCGGAATCAAACTGATAACATATCAATAATACATTTAATAATCAATTACGACCTACTTGCTACTGTTTGTAATACTAGCTAGACGCCCTGACTTCACTGGCAAGGTCACTAAATATATTAACATAGTGAGGAAACCTGCCTGGGTCGAGTCTGCCACATCTAAATTCACTAACAACTATTGGAGCAGTGTGGTAAATTAACATCCAAAATTTCTCCTCAAAAGGAAAGGAAGCCTAAGTCCAGCAGTGGGATATATGACTGGCTGTTAATTCGACTTCAACCATTGTTTAAAGACATAGTTATATCTGTCTGTAACAAAGCTATGTCTTTATCGAGGACGTTTTCCTTAAAATAAAATCATGAAAACTCAATCATGACCCGTACTAGATCCTTGATCTTTGATGAATATCTATACCATAATTGTGGTTATGGCTGACAATTTCACGGCGTCTTCTCTCAAAGGCACTAGCCAACTGTGCAAGGCATATTATAGTGCTTAAGTACACAAGCAATTCGGTGCCCTGTCAATTTGATGATAAAGAAAAAAAAACAGATTCATCAGCGGCATCTCGTGGTTTACAAGCATTATATTAACGGAGTCTAAAACTATCTATCGTCAAATACAGATAACAAAATCAGTTCATAGTAGATACAACGTTACGATGATTAAACATTATCGATTAGTATTAGCAGCCTGTAAACTTCCCACTGCTGGGCTAAAGGCCTCCTCTCCTTTTGAGGAGAAGGTTTGGAGCATATTCCACCACGCTGCTCCAATGCGGGTTGGTGGAAATTATCTATTATTATTATTATCTATTAGATAATAAGTATATTTAAGTGTGTTTTCAGATCTAAACTAATTGGTATAATTAGTTGGTGTCATTAAATAAATCATTGTATAAATTCCTTTGTTAAAATTGGTATAATTTCCATTGTTAAAAGTTGTGAGGATAGTTTGGTTCTTAACATGGTCGAAACTTTGGCTAAAATAATTTAAAAAGACGAATGTTAAGATATAACCTATAGATAATATAAATTTAAATAATTGTAGAATTTTTGGTGGTAAGGAGAAGAGCGAGAAGGTCGAAGAGCGAAGTGGCCCAGTGGTTAGAACGCGTATCTTAACCGATGTTCAAACCCAGGCAAGCACTATTGAATTTTCATGTGCTTAATTTGTGTTTATAATTCATCTCGTACTCGACGGTGAAGGAGAACATCGTGAGGAAACCTGCATGTGTCTAATTTCAACGAAATTCTGCCACATGTGTATTACCTCGCATTGGTGGAATAAGCTCCTAATCTTCGTCTCAAAGGGAGAGGAGGCCTTAGCCCTGCAGTGGGATATTTGCAGGCTGTTACTGTATTAGTCTAGTCTAGTACTCATCCTATATTCTACTGCCTAGCAGTAATACATTGCATTGTTGTGTTCCGGTTTGAAGGGTGAATAAGCCAGTTTAACAACAGGTACAAAAAGCATTTCATCTTAGCACTCAAGGTTGGTGAATTGGCTATGTAAGAAAAGATTAAAATTTTATAAGGGGCACACCACCATACCACCAGGATCGTCTACTTAAAGACGCCATAAAAGAGAAAAAGTTTTAACGCATAAATTTGTACGTAATTGCCGATTTTTCTGCCGACTCTCTCTCTCTAATGACTTTAGGAAAAATGATAATTACTTCAAAACTGATTAATCCAGTGTGGGGTAAAACCAAATTACTAAAGTAACACCAAATAAAACTTATTTTTTTTACCATTGGTTAAATAAAAATAAAAAAAAAAAACAAATCTATGAAACAGCTGTCCTATATCTCCCTCAGCCAATTTTCAAAATTCCATTTTTAAATTATGCTTACATCCATTTTAATACTATTCGTATCAAGAAACCTAATTCCATAGAGCTCCGTTAATCCGTTATCTTTGGTTACTTATACTTGACAGTAATTATTTTACAAGCAATTAACCACTCCACTAATGCGTTTGAAGATCTGCGTCATGACTTGCGTTTCGTCGTCTCCACGTAAGTACAAATATTAGGACCAGTTCCGTCTCGCTGCATGAGCAGTTATTGTCTTAATCCTCAGACGCCACAGACCAACGAAAACACTGTAATTTATTTCAAGAGCCCTCATAGAAAGTGCTTTGGGTGTTTTGAAAACGTAAACTGCGCAACTGCGCATTCAATCTATAATAAACACTTTATATTATTATTATTAATAGTAGCAATGCCCCAAATTAATTTAAGAATCACTAATATTCCTATTTACCCCTCCTTTTAAGCATACTAAGGGGACGGCAATAGCCCGGTTTAGGATCGATCGTAAAACATTGCACTATTGACGCTAAAATATGCACGATATAAAATATCACTAGATAAATATACATTTATATGTATATAATCATTATTTAATATATATTATATTGTGTAAGCGCGTATAGCCGTCAGTCCTGGGCCTGAACATTTTATATTTTGTTCGAATAGGCTCTATTTATGAATAACTTAAAGGGGTCTTTTAATACGTGATTTCTGTAGCCAGCGCTTGGAATGTAAGCGCAAAACGTGTATTTATTTCCGACATCACATTAGAAACCTCTAAAATTATCAGTGTTTCTCTATTATATCGTGCATGTATTATACCGTATAAACCTTCCTTTTGAATCACTCTATCTATTAAATAAAACGCACCATCCGTTGCTCTCATCATCAACGGTTCCAAATCCGTTGCGTATTTTTAAAGATCTGAGCATACACGTGGACATACAGGCAGCGGGAAGCGACTTTGTTTTATACTATATAGTTATATACCATTTCAATCGTCACAAAAATTACAATAAATTTCTAATGCAATCGATATTAAAGTATCTATAAACATAGACAGCACATTTATTACTAAAACCAACCCGAACTCTTGGTACCTCCAAATAGTTGGTCTTCCAAATCCAGATCGTCGGTCTAACAGCGTCGTCTACTCCGACACGCGATGCCGGAAGTCATTCCCTCAAAATACAAGGGGTATTTTACTACTGCTCTGTAAGGTCGAGACTTAACTAGGCCCCCCGCAACATTGTGAAGGCCAAGAGATAACAATACACAACTAACTAAAAAGAACTGTAAAAAGTATAATAAACGCAAAAGTTTTTATTCAAATGATTGTTAAAAATAATAATTAGAGGCTTGATTTATAATGATAATTTATACACTTAAATATATGCTACCCGAAACAAAATGTACTAGTTTTAAATATCTTCACATAGTCTTAAACAGATCTTATATACTATGCAAAGGATTTTATGAATAAATACATATAGTGATTCTAGAGGAAGGTTTATATGCATAATCACGTGATTATTATAGTTAAATATAATATTTGTTCTTCGATCTATAAGTTGACATATAGAACCTTATTTTATCAGCTTCGCCGAAGAAGACCGGGGAGAAGGCGTCTTCGCTACGGACACCTTCCCTCCCTCATAAATATCGTCGGGTCTAGAGGGTCTCTGTACACCTGAACCCTCTGTAAAAATTGGAGGCCCGCAGAGTTGGGCATACCGCCAGGACGTCACTGTTGTATGCAAGCGATCCTGTGACGTCCCCCGAAAAGACGTAGTGGGTACCGCTGGTTTTTTAGTAGGTATTCCTGGCGATCCTGGGAATCCTGGCCTCCAGCGCCGGCGAGCCTCACATACCCCCTCACATCATGTGGGAGAAACGCGGAATGCGATTTTCGAGCGAAAAAAAAATATATCCTTATTGTATCCGTGTGAAGGATGGGTAGGTAACCAAACCCTAAACGGAGCCAAACGCGAACGATGTCGCGGGCGATAACTATACTATTTACTATATATATTTGATGGTACGAAATCGGTATTGCTACCACACAATAGTGTTCGTGAACGCCATATTGTCGCTCGAACGTCATTATTCTCACCATAATAGTTATAATGAGAGATTTCAAGGTTATAAACATAATTTCTAAGTAGAGCGTGACGTCTTATAATTTCTACGGCTTAAATTTATAACTGTTGAATCTTTTTAATAAAATTAATGTATGGATTTTAACGAAATAATTACTTTTACTTGACCGGAATACTCGTCAAGTAAACGTTACAATGCGTTTGAATAAAATAGTATTTAAACGACCTCGTGTATTCGTTTGCAAGAGTAAATACGTATCTCTTGATACGTATTTTTTTGAAAACATCGTGCCTTTTTTTCTTTCGGTGAAGAATATCTTATGAGTAAAAAACCCCTATACATTATGTATTAACAATACCCTCTTTAACGTTTTATATACTTGTCAAGTTACGACTTCGAATAATGAATGAGGATTGAATGATTTGAAACAATAATTAAACAGATATAGCAAAAATGGCGAATAATCTTTGTCATTAATATTGATCATTCGATCTTTTTTTTACCGAATACAAAAAAAGGAGGTTATCAGTTCGACATACATGTATGTGACATTGTTAGAGTTGAAATATATTTGAGTATGATGATCCATTTTGGCTTCCAAGCACGTGAGCTTAATTTCGTAAGTGTATGTTTGTATGTTTTATTAAAATCGTTAAAGTCTCAAAAGTAAGTATGTCTGTTACCTCTTTACGCTTAAACCGATGATCCGATGGATGAAATTACGTATGGAAGAGAATTCACTCCACGAGGGGGTAAAATAGGGGGTGACGGTTTGTGTGCTATCGGTAATTTTTTATAAATTTCGCGCGGTTAAAGCCGCAGGTTTAGCTAGTTAAATAAACTCATGTTCCGACGACAACTTAAACGATTTCTCTACGACAGTAATATTTCGTATTTAAAACATTAATAAGCTACGTTTAACTCAAACGTTCAATTATTATATTTACTAAATAGCTAGTTAAATATATAACAAGAGATAAATAAGGCAATGTAAATTGTAAAACAGTACACAAGGTCGCTGCGTGGCCGAGCACCGTGACAGATGCTACACGTGATGAGGAATTAACGAATTCTTAAAGGTTGCTTCAGTAAAGTAACAGAATTTCAATATCATGACCGATTCTCTAAACGATTTGCCTAGTGATATCTACTGAAATGAACTTGGTAACTACGTATACATATACAAATTGTAGTGTTCAAGTGTGTGTTTAAACACAGATGCAATTTTTTTTAATATGTGCCATAAACATTGGTGTCGAAATAAATTCTAAGGATTTCTTACATCTCCACAAACAATCTTGAGAGATAAGTTTTTATGTCAATTGTTCCTGTAGTTACACTGGCTCATCCACCATTGATTGAATGATACAATGTATTGCTGTTTGGCTATGATATGACAAGCGTGTGGTACTTAATCAAACGGGTTTGTACGAAGGGTTATTCTTTGAATGACTCAATTAAATAATCAAACTCTTTGATCTTAGAATGCAATAAGTTGACTAAAAAGTCGAACTTACGTACATCGCGTCAGCAACGCCCGTTACGTTGCTGGTTTCCAGGCAACGGTGGCGCCCTTGCCATCAGATAGAACTGTTCGTTTGCCAACTATAGCAATAAAAATACATTCTGTTTTAGGGTTCAGCGTACAAAATAAACTTATTCTCGCGATAGCAGCAAAAGTTTTACGATAATTCCTGAAGTATTGCCTGTCTGTCACAGATGTAAGTCAACCATATGTCGAATCAACTCGATTAAAGCAATACAGTGAAATAAGAACAATACCTACTCATGAGGAGTAAAGGCCTATCAATGTCAGACTTACAGATAGTTACTAAAATAATTAAAATATATATATGCAACGTTGCATAAAACTTTCTACAAAAATTTAATTGTTGAGTCTCCAATTGAATCCAATTAAAATCTTCATTAAATTTTCGATTGCATCAATAATTACCATCAGGCATAATACAGAGAAAGGTATGCCTTCGGTTATTAAAAAAAAAACTGGCGACTTGTAAATGGTTACATAAGAAAAATATTTACCTATTTTTCCATAATTCAAGGATCACATAATACTAGTGATGGCTCTGTCATTATCATTGCCGACCGGAAATGAGTTATTTCACGCCGCGGAGTCAAGGTTGGAACGTCAATGGCGTATGACATGTTTTTATTTGTTCTTTGCGCCTTTTTTATTTTTCTTCTAATTTTCGTGGTGATTTCAAGAGATTTAATAAGCGGATTTGGTCGCTTCGGAAAGTTCTTCAGAATTTCTTATACAATTTGATCATCAGGTAAAGTTAGTGGAACCTGCATAGATAATAAATAGAGGTAAAACGGAAGTGTGCGAATTGCTACTCTCTGGTCATTATATACCAAGACGTCGGATTTAAGTTACGTTTTATTGCACAACATTTTAAATCTAATTGACTTGAACAATAGAAATTATTTTCAATGACTAATATTTATTTTATACTTACGTTATAGTGATTTTAAATTCAGACATGAATTCTTCTTTATGATATTAAAAAAAAAGTGATATTATATTAGATATTATATATCACAGGCAACATTTTTAATTGTAAATCGTTTTGTAAAACCATATCAGAAAAATAATTAATTTGAATTTGATTATTTTTTTATCCTATATATTTTGTAATTCGAAATATCAAAAGTCAATCTTCACTATCCATTTCCACGTTCACAAATCTTATAATGATGTTCTCCTGACTGATTTCGACTAACTGATCTAGCGTGATTAACCAATAGCTCAAGACAAACATACGTACATATGTGTGTGATTAAACACAAGTGAACACTCATAATCCGATGATCCGACTGTACAAATCAGCCTCAGAAACACGAAGAAAAGCTTCACGTGTTTTCCGAGGCACGGGAGTGTAAACTCCCACATTCCAAGCACCTGACTCCAAACACAGAAAAATAGAATAAATTTATATCAACCAAACCTGGGCAATGAACCCAGGATCTTGGGATCTGTAACCTTATTAGCTAACCACTACACTATCGAGCAAAATAACAATGTTTTTACGAAGTGACAGATACACGTCAGTAGAACATATTATTATAATCTGCCTTGGCAGTAAATTATATGACTTTTGTTAAAATTTATTCATAGAAAGTCCCATTAACCATGAGGCAGGAAGACATTAAACGCCTCATCTCCTAAGTTTTTCACCTGACATACAATACAAGCACAACAATAATAGTTTCTCACAGCAATAAACTTTACAGTACCAATGACAGCACAACATATTTACACATGGTACGTAAAGAAATGACGTTAAATTAACAAATAAAGCAACACAAGATTATATAGATGATAAAAAAATGTAGAGCTTGTTGACTTTAAGACAGGATATATTGTTTATAATTCTATTTAACTAACATAATCTATTTCAAATGTTTGAAAAGAGTAACTACTGAGTTTCTTGCTAGTTCTTCTCGGTTGAATCTACATTCCGAGCCTGTGGTAGTTTTACTTTTAATATAGTTCTGTAAAATGACCATTCAAATGTAAAGGCCTGCTTGAGTAAAACGTATATTGTTACTTATTAATAAAGTACGTTTTCATTTAGATTGTATAGTTAGTTGAAAAGTTATCATCATCGGATACTATCAAAATAGCAGAGATAGAGAGCAATACATTAGAAGTGAGTTCAGATCCGTATTAGCACCTCTTAGTTTTCTATTTGCTTAATATTGAAATTATTTGGCACCGGGCGGCGGCTAACAAATACATTAAGTAACATACATAAATGACATATTAGAGGCCTTAGCTCAATGTCGGGCGTCTAAACTAATACAACATTTATTAAGAACACTCAGAACACGTCGAATGATGATCAATATATCTCTAGAATATTTTTAGATTAAAATTATATCACATTTACTTAAACTTAAAATATTAATGAATTATTATCATTGTATAACTAGCAGACCACGCGTTTCTATAGCTACGTTACGTGATGTGTGTTCAAAAAAACAACGATCTTCTTGTTAAAATACAAGACTAGTTGCCCGCAGCTCTGCTCGCGTGGAAGTTGAATATATTTACATATTAACCTATAATATTACGTTCATTTAATACCTCTTTGTATACCACATTGATGTGTGTTTCACCCCTTTGGGTAGAATTTCTAGAAACGCTTTAACACGTACCAACTCACTTTTAATCAGTTTCCCAAACATAAAGTTTCATGTTTCTAAATTAAAAAAAAAACTAACTTTCATACAAACTTTCAACCCATATTTCTACCCCTTAGGGTAGAATTTTCAACGATCCTACTCACCAAATTTCATGGCCCTTACTTTAATAATTTAAGCTCGGCAATGATAAACCAGTCAGTCAGGACATATTATTTTATAACTATAAATATAGAAGATTTGACGACGTAACTACAAGGTAAGGTAAAACATTTTGTAATTTCGAAATTGAGTTTGAATATAAAGGCTATTATTATATGTCGGATCAAATTTCTCCCACATGTAGATATTCACCTACTCTCAGTAAATTAGGAATGGACTCCAAGCTTTCTCCTTGACCGAAATGCCTTTAGAACTTGCCAGCTTTGGAACTTTAACGGCCTGTTCCTTTACACTTAATAAGCTATTATTTAACTAGTTTGTGTATGTGTCTGTGTGGGTCAAATCTTGCATCTGAATTTAAAACCTGTTCTGGATGGGATTTTGTACAAACTTAATGCTTAACCATCTAGGATCTAGTTTACTAATGGCTGTAATTTGTTCAAAATGGCGCCAAATAAATGTGTATTAATTATGCACTTATTTATTGATTATCAAATTAAATAGTTCCAAACTGTAACAAAATAGTTTTGTTATAATAGCACAGGGGACATAACATCTTAGCTCCCAAGGTAGTGCATTAGTGTGATTTAAGAATTAATATATTGTGCATAAAAAACATATTAAACAGCTTTCTTATACCTGTTGTGTAAAGCCTTATTATAAGGATACATTTTAAAGCTTTTTCTGTGCTACGACTAGTCAATAAATGAAGGTATAAAACAAATGACTACAAAAACATACAGAACATAAAAACGCCGACTCCATAAAGATTGTTTCTTTGCCTATATAAATAAAAAAGAATACTCGAATGATGGATGAATACGGCATGCATTTTGCATAAATGTACTAACAAGTAAAAAAAAAAACGGACGAGCATATATTTATAAAAAAAAATAATGAACTAACAATAGAGGATAAACAAGGCTATTAAATTATAAGCCATCGGACAAAATGGCTGTAATTATTATAATAAAAACTATTGGAATAAAAGTTGCAGCTACCAGGGTACCAGGATACCATAAAAGTACAGGAAGTCTACAAGTAGTGGACTCTGTATATCGTATTAAGCGTGCGTGCGATGCGTCATGCACGATCAAGCTTGATTTAAGGGTTGCCAAGAAGATTAATAAATTAATTCCAAATCAAATATTAATAATATTTTTTAAAAACATTTCTGATTTAATTATCAAGATTGAATTAATGTAAAGTTATCGTATTTACAGTGTACGAAAATTAACTAACTGGGAAACTGTTTTTATATCCATGATATCCACTATTTGCTGTAAATTTTATCTTTATTTCACACGTTTAAATTAATTAATTTTTGTCACTGTTTTTACCAAATTAACCATTTTTTTTTAATTTTGTTTATATTGTGATATAAATGTAACTATTTATGGCAGAAGGCAGTCTTGAGTTCGAAAAATTACGAAAAGCCCTTTTTATAGAAATGAAAAGATGTTTTAATATACTGGGGGGGAAATTTTCAAATGGATGTCAATAAATCCAATACCATAAGAAGTAGCAAAACTACTCAAAGAAGCATTGGCCCTGATTTCATGATAAATAAAACTGCATAATTGGATTTTTGAAAGCGAGATATAAAGCCGTTGTTTTTGAAAAAAAAACACATTGTTTTATTTCACCATGTGATGACATATGGGAAACTTAATTAAAATGTTGAATTTTAATCTAATGTCTTTAATTATTCCGTCTGTCTTACTCTTAAGTTTTATTTAAAAAATAAAAAAATCTAATATTTAATATAAACTTTCTTGCTCCGTCACCCCTACATTCTTCACACTCCACTTGCGCGTGCACAAATTGATCGTGGCACCTTCCGTCCCTCTCATACACGTGGCTATAAGCAGCTGTTTCGCTCGCACGTAACTGTCCCGACAGTTATTCGACGGGACCGGTGCTCAATGTTTGGGTGTTACGGAATATCGGAAATCCGATTTTTAAATTTTATGGAAGTTTTCATAACCAAATATTATTTTAAAAAAAGCTATTAAAATGCAAAAAATATTAGTTTTAACCAAAATTAAGTAGATTTTTCAAATATATTTAAGAGTATCTACTGAGTTTCTTGTCGATTCTTCTCGGTAGAATCTAATTTCCTAACCGATGGTAACTTTTCGTTTAATTCAATACAGTAAAATGACGATTCAAAAGTGTTTTAATGAGCCTACTTGAAAAAAAGAATATTCTGATTATGATTGATATACATAGAGTAAAATAAAAAAAAATCTCTTTAAATAAAAATAGACACTTAACCAAGTAAGCTTCGACCAGTGGTAGGACTCAGATACTTGGCTTACAGAGCACAGCGGTATTAATCCAGGGTGCAGGTGGTGCATTAAGCCCGCCCAGAATGTCTCTTGAAATCCCTTTTGGGAGAGAAGATCGCCAGAACACTGCTTGCTCCTTAGGCCCTAATTGTGCTTAAAACGGGATTCTCTTGGATGAGTACTTTAGAACCTTCAATTCCAGTTTTTAAATAAGTAATCATACAAATTAAAATTTGCCTGTCTCGTTGGTCTAGTGGCTAGATATAAGGTCACAAATCCCAAGCTTCTAGGTTCAAACCTTAGGTCGAGCCAATGAAAATTTAATGGGCTTTTTGTCGAAATATTCTCAGTAACGACTTTGATTCTAGAAGTTTTATGTGTGTCTCTCGTGCCTCGGAAAGGACGTAAACCCCGCTCCTGAACTGTGGACGAATGCACGAAGTCATTGGATGAATATTTAACAATTAAGCAATACTTAGTGCTCATTAAACCCGTCGTTAGAAGTTATCACAGTAGGTGTTTAATATATTATTGCTAAGTCGCCCACAGATCAACCTCGCGCGTTACATTGAACTAAATACACAAAACGATGATTTGCAATCGCTGGTAGCATTCTCGTAAATATATAATTACGTTTTGAAAACACACACACACAAAACAGCTTAAGATAATAACGGAAACATATTAGAGTCGGCAGTTCTGACGCTCTTTCAGAGATATATATGTTATAATGTTACTGGTACAAATTAACTGCTTACAATTACTTTAACTATATATACTATTAAATAGGAAAACCCCCGACCGGCACCACGAGTAAATTCAATCTTCATCAGATTTACATTCCACTGCTGGACATAGGTCTCTACCAAAATGCGTCAGTGCTCCCAGTTCTCCGCCTTCTCAACTAGTCGGGTCATTTTTTCACTAGAAAAAAAAATATTATATATATTTTTTAAATGGTGGTGCAGTTAAAGAACACAAGTTTTATCAAAAATAAACTTAGGTATTTCTTAAAGATAAATTAAATCTTCCAAAACTAAACTACCTTTACAAAAAATATAGTTTTACTTGATTTAATCCCGGCTTCACTCGGCTGAAATAAATAAAACTAATCATTTACTTTCCACATAACTTTTTTATAAACGTTATGATCATCAAATATCTATATTTTCTATTTAAGGTGGTGAAAACTAACAATAATCATTCTTTACACAGATTTCTGAACGCACCCGTAAACTTCAAACGTGGCCGCCCGTTGAACTGTCATGTCATTGAATTTCCTGGTTTTAATATCGAAATATCTCGATTATTGGAATTTTGCGGATTTATGTTGTCGACTAAAAAACATTATATCTTAACGATCTATAATAAGAATTCTGGATAGCTTTCGATCGGATCCATCGTAGACCGGCAAGAAATTATTAACATAGAATTATATTTTGTAAGCTGTTGTAGTTATTTTTTTAAATCGGACAATTTTGAAATATCCCTTGTTTGCAAAATTAAAAATGATTCTATCAATTCAAATTATTCATATATTTTTTGGACTTCAAACCGTATCATTTCATTTATAAACTTATCTTAATATTTAATCTTAAAATTTTATATTTATATTTAGTTACCACTTCAATCTTTTTACGAATCCTTTTATGGCATAGGTAGCTGGACTGGTAAATGGTCACCACTGCCCATAGACATTGATATTTCAAAAAATATAAATCATTTGTCGTATCACCAATGCGCCACTTATTAAGCCCCATTTCGGTCTTGAATACTGACAAATTCTGAAAAAGTTTTTTTGTTTATGGTATCGGGAGTGGTGACCGTTTGGATCACCACTGCCCATAGATACTGGTATCGTATAAAATTTGAACCATTTCTAAGATTAAATATGTGCCACCTATCTTGGGAACTGAGACGTTATGACCCTTATATCTGTAGTTACACTGGGTCACTCAACCTTGAAACCGAAACACAATAATATCAAGCATTACTGTTTGGCGGTAGAATGAAATATAATGAGTTCACAAAGCCCAACCATTAAGTAGAACTTTTGCTTTTTTTTCGGCAACTACAATGCGGATTCTTATCATTTACTTTTGAATTGGTACAAAGATAATCAAATACTAAGATTTTATTCTTATGAAAAGGAATAGTCACGTATTGTGTTATCGATGAAGGTTGATTTAAGGTTCTCAAATCAAAGTCCTAATTATGACTCAGAACAGAAAAAATCAAAGGAGGAAAATTAAGCAGGAAGTCAATTAACCTTGACGCTGATTTTTAAAGAATTATCCTTCAATTGAACCCGCATGCATGATCGGGGGAAATACTGTTTAATTTATTTTTAAAGGTTGAAAGATAATTAAACTTTGTATATTAGCCTGTCTCTAAGACATTATTTAACAAAAGTAGAGGACATTTATACAGTCGTGTTGAATGATCAGTAGTATTTTTTTAATTGTACAAATTATGCTAAGATAACACAAGATAACGCCAAAGGAAATTGTATTTCAGTTATCTCAGTTGAACAGATAATATTTGGTCTAAATAACAAATCTTATAAAAACACACACACACGCAATAACAATAAAAAAGTAAACACGTATTCATTATAACGAGAGAAAACATAATAAATGTGTTTAACTTTAATGGAAAATTAATAATGAAAATGTATAATAATAGTGAATTAAATTTAAATCTATATAATTTTCAAGCTATCCGTCCCGGCTTCACTGGAGTACAATAAGGGTCTACAACTTTTAAATCGAAGAAAACAAAAAAGAAGATTAAAAGGAAAAAAACCGGTTAGGAAAATTTAAGTTCACGGCTTTTCTCTCCTATAATATGCATGTATTATACATATAAACCTTTTCCTTGAATTACTCTGTTTATTGATGAAAGTTGCACCAAAATCCGTTGCGTAGTTAAAAAAATATAAGCATACAGAAGATCGGAAGTGACCTTGTTTTATACTATGTAGAGATATAGTGACTTGAATGGAATGTTTGGAAGTGAATGATTCATCCATTCATTCAATGATTTCAATGTGTCTTTTTCATTATTTATCCGTCTACTTGGTATGAAAACGCAGCGGTATAGCTCCCCACAACTTCGACCATGGCAGATCCATTTTTTGTAATTTAATCATGAGGGATACCTAAATCCTTATCCAGGCTACCTTAATGGCAAATTTCATAACGATCAGTTTTGTGGTTTACACGTGATGATGTAACAAACACAGTTCAGCTTTTTTAATATTGATTGGATAGGGAAATAATCAAAACCTATAACTTTGTCAATCAAACCTCAGTCGAGATGACGCAGATCCTAGAACAGGTTCATCTTCACTGATGGCTGCGGGTAACAACCTATTTAAGCACTGAAATTTCACGTGCCTAATTTGTGTTTTTGTGTTTATAACCCATTTTGTTAGTTTGTTAACAGTTGATCGAAACTTCATTACTGATAAAACTACTATCAACATATTGTCATAGATAAACGTTATCGAATATGTTGCGGCTTTCTATCAATCATATATGCATATATGCAATTATTGATGCACATATAATATACAGATGTGCATCAATAACTGTTACGTAACTAACACATACGTAACTAAGATATTGTCATAAAGAAAAAAATGACCGGGATACAGGCACAATGGACATGACATCTTGGCTCTAAAGGTTGGCGCATGGGCGATGTAAGGAATCGTATATTATAAATATGAAAAATTATGAGAATGTATGGATGTTTGTTACTCTTTCATGCAAAAACTGCTATAATTTTTAGGTAGGTAGGTAGGCGGACGGGCAAGTGGGCTACCTGATGGTAAATGGTCCCCACCGCCCATAGACATTGACGCTGTAAGAAATAATAACCATTCCTTACATCACATATGGAGCTAACGTGTTATGTCCCTTGTGTCTGTAGTTACACTGGTTCACTCACCTTTCAAACCGGAACACAACAATACTATATATTGCTGTTTGGCGGTAGAATATATGATGAGTGGATGGTACCCACCCAGACTGGCTTGCACATAGCCCTGCCACCAAGTGTGCTGATTTGATTTTAATTAAACGTTTCAATAATACATCTTAAAAATCTAAAGTGTAGATTTAGTTTTAGAAATAAACCATAGTAGCATATTGCCTGAGTAGGCAGTGTCTTTTTATCTTTATTGAATACATACCCATGAAATGTAGCTCTTAATGCTTAAGCAATAATATTGAATATTGAAATATTTTATATTTTTATTTACACGAGATAGTTTTTATCACAGAAATCATCCCTGAGAGGTTAAAAAGCGGGTTGGCTGAATTTATTTGAAATAAGACACATGCGTGATTCCTCACGATGTTTTTCTTCAACCCCAATCTCGAGATGAATTATTATAAACACAAATTAAGCACATGAAAATTCAGTGGTGCTTGGTTTGAACCCGCACTAATAGGTTAAGATGCATGCGTTCTAAGCTATTATAATTTCTGTTGAAAGTTCTGACTCAATAATTTTAATGGTTTTTATGTGCGAAAACTATATAAAGGTTAATTTGTATGGATTCTTCGTTAGTTATTCGCAAGATAGGTACTCGGTACTGTGCCGAGATTATGACGGTCTCCTTGAACCGGTCGCGGCGACCTCGCGTGCTGTGAGGAATTAGAGCATGCCGTGTAGCTTTAGTAAATGTACATTGATAATTCTGTTAAATAACCGTTTTTTAATCTCATTAAATGTTAATATTGATCGAATTATGTTTTTCGATGTTTTAATAAACAAGTCTATTAACTTTGTGGTTGGGCTTTTTGCAAGTCCGTCTGGGTAGATAGTACCCACTCATCAGATATTCTACCGCCAAACAGTGGTACTTAGTATTGTTGTGATCCGGGTGAATGAGGCAGTGTACAGGTACAAGGGACATAGCATCTTAGCTCTCGTTCTCAATGCACTTAAACTATGAATATAAAGAGTTATATATAAATAAATATTCTGTTTGTGTATGTCACTGAAAACCTACTAAACGGTTGGACCGATTTCGGTGATTTTTGTGAAATTGCACACGATAGGTTGCACTGTGATTAGGAAGTGAATTCTTCACACGGATGAAGTCGGAAAGGAAAATATATGTATGATAATATCATATCACCTGTGTCGCTGAACTAATTACATTTTTATTTCAGCAATACAGAGCCTCTCTATTCAGATAATTCATAAAAAATCAAAAATCACAATACAAGCTTCTAAAAAACTTACTATCCAAGGAACATTATAAATTCAAAAGTGATTTTGTATGTTTTTACGCTTTTAATTCTTACTCAACCGACCATAATGATACTGTGCACAAACAAAGTCTAAAACACCCCTATTTTACGCGGACGAATACGAGTATTATAATCAAAACCTTTAACCGATTACGATTCTTTTTTCAAAATACGAATCATAATAAAATTGGGCAAACTTAAAAACGTCCAGTTAATACTTAAACCGTAACGTATTAGGAATATTTCTGTGTCGTAAATCCATACAATAGCAATAGTATGTATTGGGAACGCTGACTGATCAATGGTTTAAACGGCTTTAAATCGTACTCACAAAACCATTACTTTGATAATGTCATTGTGAACTAAATAGTTGAATAATTTAACATTAGAATATACTTCTAGAATTATATAAATTGATGATTTAAATGGAAGTTTGTCGAAAATTTCTAGCATATTGTCTATTCCAGTTACGAGAGCACAAAAGCCAAATAAACAACATTTGACATCCAATTGACGTGATGTAAAGAGCGAAAAGCACCAAAAATAGACAATAGAACAAGTTACTACATAAACTACGATATCGATAGCACTTAACAAAAAGAAATCGCTTGACTAATAGAGGGTAAAAGGCACTGAAGTGGTTTATCTTTGCCTATTTAAAGTAAAAACTAAATTGACAGCCTGTCAATGTGACATTGCTGGGAATTCTCTCCCTTTTGGAAGATGGTTTCAAGCTAATTCACCAAGCTGCCCCAATGTCGGTTGGGTTACACTTGTGGCAGAATTTTATTGAAATTAGACACATGGATGTTTCCTCATGATGATTTCCTTTAATGAGCACGAGATGAATTATAAACACAAATTAAACACATTGAAATTCTGTGGTGATTGCCTGGGTTCCCGATTATCGGTTAAGATTCACGCGTTCTAACCATTACGGAATCTCAATTATGTAAAGATATATACAATTCAAAATTGAAATTCCTGACTGTAGAATAGTGAATTCTAGTAGTTTTCCCCGTTGCATCGCAATTAGGATCCAGGAGGCAAGAAAGGAACGAAACTGCCACCAATAATCGCACACAACAATGTGTCAAAACTACGTTATATTTACGGAAACTGGGCCCAAATCACGTTTTCTTTTTACACGCCCAAAAAAGAAGTCTAACGTGTTCAGGGTCCTTATATGTATATATGTGTTTTTTTTTATTCCATCATAACTTTCAAATGCATGATATTAAATATATATATATATATATATATATATATATATATATGGCAGTTGTGTTTTTAATTCCAAACACTACTTATCAAAATCTTTTTAGTAGTTATTTATTTATATATTAATGCTCACAATATTCATTCATTGACATTCGCTCATTCTCCGATAGCTTGGCACACGTTCAAATAGTAATCTTGTAGTGACTACTTATAAAACCTCTCGATAAAATATACAATTAAGTATCTTTTACTTTAATGCATGTTCTGTTATTATATAAGTCGGTTATAGTTTTTTTTTTATATTATATTCTTTAAAATCGAAGGTCACAGCCCTATACAGGCAAGCAGTTAAAAATTTTAATTCATGTTTCTAATTCACTTCATGTGCCACTTTGAAGGTTATTATTATAAGGAAACTAAAATATGATCTCAGAATAACAAACAATTAGTTCGGGACATGCTTTTATCATTTTCCAATAAAACTGCCTTTTTACCAATCACATTCAATAAAATAGACGTTAATCTCGAATACAATGATCGTGATAAAACTTACACTTCTATTGAATATAAGAAACATATTTGTTTTAATATAGTAACTGTTCCGTAAACATTGCATCTGTGATTGGAATCTGATAAATAATAGACCGTCCTCGCATTCCGAGGCGCTCCACCATGTAACCTTACACACGGCTTACCTATAAATGTTGTGGGGGCGATTACCAGACAATGCTGTCTTCTTCTTTCTAATGTCAAATCGGTGATGAGAAAGAGAGAGTTCAGTAATAATTTAATCACTGAACAACGTTTTTTATAACGTTATAATATAATAATTAACGTGATTATTTTGGTATTTTTCACTAACAGCCAATCCGAGTTTTTAAAGACTAATTTATCTTTTTAAATATAGCCTGCAGTTTCGCTCCCGTTTTAGAATTTTTCGTCGGGTGTTAGGCAATAAAACTAGCCTATATCCTTTCTTAGAGTTCAAGGTTGTTTTATACCAAATTTCATCGAGTTCGGTTCAATAGTTTGAACGTGAAATGACAACAAATAGACAGACATACGTATAAATCACTATAGATAGACTTAAATATTAATTGTGCTTAATTTGTGAATGTAATTTCATCTCGTGATCTACGGTTAAAGAAAATGTGAGGAAGCCTGCATGTGTAGCATGAAGTGCAGTAACTAAGTTACATCATTATAAAGTTAAATTAAAATTAATTACGTCTTAAAATTCACTGGCAAGATTAACAAGATAGTAAAAATTAATACGCTTAGTACATATTCAATGGTTGGTATACATTCATTAATCAACATTGGTACATACTTAATTATCATTAGATAATAGTGACAACGTTTTACGAAATTGTAGTTATTATCTTTGAAAATATCGTAATTGCTCAAGCGTTAATCAGATTGTGAATTAAACCGAGTAACTATATGAGATCATTATAAAATAAACATTAGTCATTATTTAAAAAGTCGCACACAACATGTCTGACTACGACATTTTGTTTCAGATCTTTGCTGACGTTCGACAACCTGGAAATCGCAGTGAATAACGGTTCTATTTCCAATCGAATCAGTTCTATATTTAAAAAGTGCATCGACGAACGGAACAAACGAGTTTATTAAAAATAAGGTTTCATAAAAAGTTAATCTTTTAATCAAAAAACGACTGTTAATTTAAATAACGGACTGCAGGAATTTATTCATTTTTGCATCGGAATTTATTATGGATTCAAATTTCAAATTTTAGAATTAGTGATTGATGTGATTGTGATCACTTGTTGTATTGTGCGGAAGTGCAAGTGCTGTGCTGTGCTGTTTGTTTTTGTATGATGTGTGCCGAGTATGTGTGATACTCAGCACAAGACCTGCGTGAGGGTGAACTCCGCTGACGACGAGTCACGCGACGAAGTCGACCATGAACTGCCAAAGAAGAACCCTTTTGTTCGAGTGAGTTTTTTTTTTAAATTAAGAATTTCCTTTTTTTGTTTCTTTTGCTAGCAGCTCCGCCGAACCACAGAGTACATAGAAACTACGTTTTTTCGAAGACGACTTTTTTTAAATGATTTTTACTTTTTCAGTCAATTTTTTTTTTATTTATTTATGCTTTGCGTTTGGCTGAGAACTTTTATGCTCAGTTTATTTATCAAGATAACAGTTTGAAATTAGAACGAGATGTATATTAATAATTGCTTTTTAATTAAAATTATTCGAAAACATACAGTAAGTACATTGAATACTTAGTGGAGAAAAAGAGAAAAAAACTTTTTTGTATACTTCCAGTACCACTTTTTTACTTGTTGCAATGAAGGTGTTAACACTTAACAGTCAAATGACGTCTAAAAGTATATCACCATCAGGTGGTCCATTGCTCGGCTAGCTTACGTAAAAAAAGAGTTGCTTTATTTGATCTCGCTATAAATTTAACTCCCGAATATAATAAGATATTTAGAAATGAACATTTCGCGTCAGAAATAAATATAAAAACAATTCTAACTTTCAAAACATCTTCGTATTTTATCACAGCGAGAATAACAAAACGCGACGCTACACTGAGGTTGTCGCTCCACATAAGTTTTTATTGATACAGACGTACAAACAGTCGCTCTCGCTGCGCAAGGAATCTGCACCTGCGTTGTCACGCGTCATCGATAAGATTTCTTGACAAATTGATTTTAAAGTATTTATTTCTATCACCATTCACCTCGACGTCCAATACGGTTTGCTGAGTTTCAGGAAAAAGTATACTTTTTATGACACACATTAACCCCAGTTAGTGTTTTTAATTCGTGGTCAGAATTTAAATGTTAAGGAAGTGTAAGTGTGAACCTCTCCTTAAAACGTCAATTCACTACCAAATTTGGGAGCTACAAGGCATGTCCCTTGTGTCTGTAGCTACACTGGTTCAAACACCCTTCAAACCAGAATGCAACAAGTATTATACCAAAAATATTTAGATTTATATTTTTAAATTTACCATCCCATTGAAATAGAGATTACCGTCGTGAATTTTTCAGAAGAACGACCTCGTACAAAGGTATCGATGTACGAACGAAACTGGAACCCATTTGATATTAAAGAGCGGTCGGTTAAAAGAGCGTCGATTTCAAATTTACACGAAAGTAATATTTATATTCATATTTAACTATATTTTCATCCCTACCGGGTGAAAATAGAATTAGAAAATAAAATAGAATAGAAAATAGAATTTCATTTTCTTCTCGATCTCGGCGCCACTTAGTGTAGGTAATCTAAAACATCCAATGAGCCACTCAAATACCTACACATCAAAAAAAAACATTGAAATCGGTCCAACCGAGGACTTCGGTTACATACACACGTACAGAAGATTTATATATATATAAAGATAGGATAATGTAATGTTGACTGCCTTTTCTTAACGTCTCTGTTATCTGTTATCCTGCGTCAGTAATAGATATACGTACAGGATGTATACGTACTGATTATCTTAATACAATTGGGCTGAAAACCACTGAAAAGAGATACTTGACGTGCTCTCCGAACCATGAGGTCGTTGACATTGCTTTTTTGGACAGAAAAATCCAATAACTTCACTGACCTAGTATTTGAAATTTTTAACCTAGAACCGCAAAAGTTGGTATAAAAAGCTAGTCACTAAACCACGTATTAAATGTTTGAATATGATAGATTTATTCATTCCTAATTCCATGTAAGTACTAAATAATACATTTAGATTTTGTCGTTTTTTTTTCTAACAAATCGTGAGGCAGTTAACCGAGTCACCTGAAATCGTTTGGACCATAAAATATATCGGATTGATTTCGATGACACTTTCACTATTTTGTCCTTCAACCGTCTGACTTTATAATGCCTCGGTATCAAGAGTTAAGAAATTTAGAAAATTAAATTATTTTGAACACATTCAAATGAACCTCTGGTAAAAACACGTGACTTTTAAACGAAGTTCCTCCATTTTTCCACCTTGAAGTTGAAATTTCCAAAAATATTTTGTAAGACATCCACGTCTTAATAAACCTATGTTGCTAATTTCATCTTTCTAGGCTCAATAGTTTTGGCTGTGCGTTTTTAAAGAACAGATTATAAAAAAATAAAATTGCCCCTCGTTCTGACACATGTCAATTGTCACAATGTTTTAATTTACGAGAACAAACACGACAAAATCATTAGTGTTTACATGCGTTTGATTAATAACAATACATTACGTAAGTATATGACGAACTTCCGGTTACTTTGTTCAAGCGATTCGTTTTATTTTGATGCTAGAATTGTCTATGATGCGTGTTACAAACGTATCCCAATAAAGAACGATATATGACGATCGTAACGACTAGTAAATTGGCTTTGAGTCCCAGGATATCTTCAACGATAATCTCTTCATCCGAGACTGTACACAGCGTAGAATTCCAGGTTAGGCCACAATACAAGCCGCGAAAACTACCAACCAACATTATGATGACGATTGCAAGGTGTGTTTTATTTTGTTTATTCACTGGGTGGTAGGACTTTTTGCATGTCTGGGTAGGTACCAACCACTCGGCAGATATTCTATCTCCAAAAAGCAATACTTAATATTGTTGTGTTCCAATTCAAAGGTGAGTGAGCCAGTGTAACTACTGGCACAAGGGACATAACATCTTTGTTCTCAAGGTTAGTGGTCCATTGACGATTTAAGGATTTATTAATATTTCTTACAACGCCAATGTCTATGGCAGATCGTGACCATATCATCAGATAGCTAATTTGCCCGCCCTATAAAAAACAATCCATTCAGATCGTCAATATCATTACTTACTACACTCAACTCGTAACTAAGAAACGATACTTTAAATATTTACAGCGGATTAGTGATTATGAATCATGGAATCTAGAATGCGTAATTGTTGATGCGTCTGTTGCAATTCTTGTAATTGTTGTTTTATGATTCTTTATCAATGAGATAAGATTATTATGAATGTGATGAATTGCAACATATTGATTAATTCGGTTTACATATTATGTATAAAAATAATAATTTCATTCAAATATAATAAATATGTATTGGTTAGATTTCAAATGTTAATTCGTGAGACTAAATTTTTTTTATAATGTAGGCAGATGTATAAATTCGCCATCTTATGCTAACCACCACCACTGTAGGAAATATTCCCTATTTCTTACATCACCAATGCGTCACTATCGCTTGCACAAGCCCTTCTGTGAGAAGGGAAAACATCGTGAAAAACCATATGTCGAATGATAATATGCCATCTGTACAAACCCGCATTGGAGCATCGTGGTGGGATGAGCTCCATCTCCTCTAAAGGAGAGGAAACCTTTTTTTTCGCTGGAAAAACGCGTTACGCGTTTCCCCCATGTGGAAGTGGGGGGTATGTGGAACTCGCCGGTGTCCAAGATGTAGGCGGTACACCGGAATACCCACTAAAAAACCAGCGGTACCCTCTCCGTCTCGTTGGTTTCGCATGCTACCGTGACGTAAAGGAGAGGAGGCCTTAACCTAGCAGTATGACATACAGACTGACACGTTTTTCCCGAAAAACTTGGGTCGACTTTACCATTAGTTCGTTACAAGATCACCCATGACGCCGTGAGTTGCTCTTATCTCAGTTCAGCTCTCCTAGTAACCAATCTTTATAATAATCGTGCGAAGTGCTGCTAATTCCTAGTTAAATATTAAATGCAGAACTTAACGGCGTTCTTTTTAACTTCCCTAAATAAAATAAATAGTTTTCAAGATTTTATCTCGCATATCAAAGGATAAACAACTTTCTTCTACACTATGTTGTACTGTTAACCCGTCACACACCGGTAATACCTCAAACCAGAATCGATCCCGCACCAGCGAGAGTTGTCGTTATCTTTCGCGTCGTGTCTAGATAAATTTAGTATTAGGGTTGTCACTTATTTTTCTATGAGAACATATTTTTATATACATCTATAACTAAGGAGTTATCAAGCGAGATGAACCGATGACTTAGATGGGCTGAATGTAGAAGATTGGGCGTACATCAGAGGCTGCTCAAACTGCAATTATCGTAATTATGACGATAAAAAAATTACATTATATTTTTTATTATATAAAAATTACACTATATTTATTATCGTCTAAAGCAATCTTCTATAATTATTATTATTTGACTATTAATAATCTAACTTTTAGCCGTAAATCAATTTTGTAGTGTCATATTGTTTTAAATAACTTAAATTTAGGTGATGAGATAAAATACAACTGCTCGTCATACAAGGTTATAGACACCATATTAATGGCCCATTTCGTAGCCCAAAAACGATACTTTACTAATATGAATCGGGAGTTAGATACAAAACATTTAATAATACAAGTTATGTTAAAATAATTTACATTATATTTATGGCAACCCTATGGCATGTAATACATAGTCACTTTCAAAACCACTCCTTCCAGGAAATAGCATCAGGAAAAAAGATATAACTCGAAGTTTAACGCAACTAAATACTTACTAGTTTTCTTAATCCCTCCTCCATCTTGAAAGGAAAAGTCGCTTTCCACTTTTTCTGGCTTTATATAATACATTAGTTATTTCGTTGACGGTTTTTTTTTAAATATGTTGTGTACCATTACAAGATTTTTAAGATTTTTTCAATGTAATTAGTCGAAAATTTGCAGGAGGCTAATATTATGGAAAGTGACTATCACAACGTATGGACATTTGCAGAAACAGACGGCATTCAGGACCATTGCCGGCCTTTGAGGAATTAGTGGGCACTTTTTGTGAAGGTTGCCAACGCATATCGGCTTGGAGAAACCGCCTGCGAAAGTTGGTTGGTTGATTTGTTGATGGAAAATGCCTTAATTGTGCCGAATTTCTGCAGCGTGGTAGCATAAGATTTTCCAAGGGAATTCTGCAGGAGAAAGGCGATTGTCCAGTGGGACATTGTTACATGTGCAGTATGTCTCTGTTTAGTATATCTCGTTTATTATTTGTATCTTGAAGCTGCATGTTTTTATTTCAAATCATATAACTTTATATCGTGACTAGTTTCTTTGCGCGGCTCCGTCCGCAATAAGGATAACGGGTAAGAGTAAGTACCCAATTTCCTTGTACCGACAACGTGTAAGATTTGATACAGATCACTTGAGAATTTACGATTTGAAAAACAAATAAACAAACTCACGTTTGACCGTATAATATTAATTAGGATCGTAATCATACAATTTAAGTTATAATAAGTCTAGTGATATTTATCAAGATTTCAAAACAGGGGGTAATCCTACTTATAATGGTTATGTTATATACATTCCTATTTCTATACCGATTCAACTTGGACTATCCCTCACAAAGAAACTCTAGCTCATCGTAGCTGAGAGCAAATTCTACTTCAGCGTTGCAGAAATATCGATAGTTGAACTCGATAACTATTCGGGATATCGATAGTATCGCTACCTCTCTATAAGCAATATTATTGACAGCAGCGACTCTATTGATACTATCGATAGTCGATCGATAGTGGACTATCGATATGCAACACTATTCTACTTATTTATATCAATTATGATACAAACCCAATTATATTCCAATCTTCGACGGAACCACAACTGCGTCGCTGTGTTAGTAGAAAAGGAAAACAATTGTGGCAATTTGTTAGTAGAATTACCCAAGTCATAAAACGCAATGAGATCGGGTGCGTTTTTCAGCTGGTTTCGTAATGAGGCAAGTGTAATTAGTATTTCTAGTTTCCTTTTAGAACTATCGACTATATTCGGTACGGAGTAATTGATTCGGGATTACATATAATACACATGGTCTAGCGGTTTGAAAGGGGGAAACTTGATCGAAGTTTACGGGTTCAAATCAAAATGCCATCTAATTGATGTATGCCGAATTAAATTTTAAGGTTACGATTATTGGACGAGGGTGAGTCGAGCTTGCTAAAAAAATGCTAAGGCAACAGATAACAGCCGACAATGGCGGTGTATGTCACGCGAATCACCGACGTCTATAATAATTGGAATCCCAGTTAATTATTCGATTTAACAATTGAAAAATATTGTACGAACGCGTGTAAAACATTTCAACATTATAGTTTAACGACACCAACTTTTATTTCCGGAATCAATTACAACATTCCCGCGCCCTCGTGATGAGTGAAATAAATCATATGTTAAGTAACAAGGATGATAACGGCGTTCCTGCCAATAGCCGAGTGCCTTCAAATATATGATTTGACTTTTTAATATTAATTCCTTGTTATATACGTCAAAGTCAAAGTCGAAGATATTTATTCAATATAGAATCGAACACAGTCCGGAAACAAATACCTCGAACCTGAGAAGAACCGGCGAATGAAACTCAGCGGGTTTTTTTTAATGTACAGTCAGAGTAAGAAAACCTTCGTCGGTTTTCAAATTCATTCATTTATCAAGTCGTAAACTCTTAGTACCTTTTGAAACTAAAGCACTAAACAGAACTGCATATAAAATTAAACTAACATAGTATGACAACTTGGTTCAAAATAGTGTTACATCTTTGGACTACGTCTAGTGTCATATCAACATGGAACCTTTTTAATGGCCTAATTAGTCATTACAAGATTTAAATTAGATATGATATCTTCTACTGAATTGTCAAAGTCTGTCAGTGTTATATATTTTCTTGCAATATCTTGTAATTTTAGAACAATTAGAATAAAAACGTTTATAATATTATTCGGCAGTTGTTTTGAGTGACGGTTAATGTAATGACGTGATCACACGTCACGGCATTACATTAACCGTCAGATCAGTGGTTCCACCGGGAAGAGGTGGTGATTCGTTGGACTGCAAAAGCGGCGGATATCGAAAATCTATGGGGTTTGATGGTGCGGCGGTGAATAAATAATAACGATAGAACCAAAGCAGCTGTCGTAGAACATTGCCGAAGTGTTTGGGAGGGCTTCAGAGGAACCGACATATGCTCTCGCCTTGTTGGATCAATGCGACAGCGACTACAAGCTGTGACGATACGAATGGCGGATATACTCGTTTTTAATAAAATAAATAAGATTTGTTTAAAGGAATAAATATTATCATAATTACTATTTATTTTTACTATTTTATTTACTACTTCCGTCCTGTGGTTTCACCCGCGTTCCCGAAAGATTTTATGTTTTCCCGGGATAAAAAGTGTCCAATATGTTATTCCAGTACATATTCTATCTGTGTGCAAAATTTTATCCGAATCCGTTCAGTATTTTTTACGTGAAAGAGTAACAAACATCCATCCATACCTCAAAGAAATCAGCCAGATCCATACACACAAACTTTCGTGTTGTAAAATTAGTAGGAAGTAGGATTACTACTATGCACTCTCTTTTATAAGAGACAAGACAATGTTCTAAAATCCGATGTTACACGAGCATTCACGAAGGACTATGAGGTTTCGTGAAAAGTTGGTAATTGTCATTCCGATTGACGGCATCTTATTATTATTATTATAGCTTTAAAACGGTATTATACTCTTTGCTAGATGCGACTTATAATGACATTGCGACGCAATACGTCAAACTCAATCGGTAAAGCAGGTTATCGCTCATACTGAGCACACGAAAATCTTAAGGTGGCGAACCTTTTCTTACCCCGACTGTACATTAAAATATATTACATTTATTTGAAACAGCTCGGAGGCGATCGTCTTATTCCTAAGGTGTGCTATCAACTAAGTACATACATATTTGTATGTACGTATGTCCGACCGTTTTGCTAGAAAGCGGGAAGTCTCCCACATCAAAGAACAATGGCGTATACCAAATAAATTATTATACAAACAGACTTACTTTCACTTGAGAATCAATTAACGGCGTACTAATTTTATCTATGTATAGTTTCATAATAAATCGATTCGCAGATCAGATTGTACAATTAAAAAAAACGGATTATATTTTTCTTTGTTTTTTTTTTTTAATTAATATTTAAATTCAAGTTCTATGTAAAACAAACGTACATACCCAATGGTCCAGTAGTTAGAAAGTATCTTTGGTTACAACCCAAATGTATATTTTATGTAATCAACACCATCAACAGACCATCGCTAGCAGGACTAACTGGGTTAGGTTCCGTGGTTAGAAGACTTGAATCTCAAACGCTGATTGCGACTTCAAAACCGCGCAAGTACCACTTAATTCTTCTGGTTAGTTCATGTTTATGATAATACATGTATACCGAATATTCTTATTCAATATAATTAATATTAATATAACAATTTATTTAAAAACAACAATCTATAAAACCCAAGCAAGCACCACTTAAGTGGTGCTTAATTTGTTTTTATAATTCATCTCGTGCTCTTGAAGGAAAACATCGTGAGGAAACCTGCAGGTTAGCAATTTCAACGAATTTCTGACACATGTGTCTCTAAACCCGCATTAGTGATGGATTACGCTCCAAACCTTCTTCTCGAAGGGAGAGAAGGCTTTAGCCCAGCAGTGGGAAATTTACAGGCTGATACTATAAAACGTTTATTATTAACCGCCTTCGAGATCGGGCCAGCTAGACATCTCGCTTCTATAAAGTGTGTATTATTGTATTTTTATTGAATTTCAGTTCGCAACGAACTTTATATAGCGGTTCCCGTTATTATCTTATTTTTACCGCTAAAAAGCGTCAAATCTTTCGACCCGATATCAAAACCGGCTCCCTTATAATGCAATACGTTTTTTGCGGGGTTCGATGCCCGCCCGAGATAATTGTCGTCGAGGTTGCATTGATGATTACATAGAGTATACATTTACAGATAGATATTGAATAATTAATTATTTGATAGATGAAATATTTGTGTTATTTAGTTTGAAATAAAATATGATCAAATGTTTAATTGAATGAATATTCGAATTTTATCAAGTCCATTTTAAATTTGAATAACGTACAGTAATGATCTTGTGTTAAAAATTTTAAAGTAAAAGCAAGGTAGCACATCAGATATGAGCTTAAACTGAATGGCGGTAGGGTAACTCAAATTCACAAAAAACATCAACACAAATGATCATAATCGACTTGACCCATAGTTCAACGAAGATTCAAAAATCAAACTGTACTTTATTGAAGAAGGTTTTAAAATAGGTATCTCACAAGAACCGTTCCGTGTGGAATGTTGATATGTTACCGAGAAGAACTGGCAAGAGACGCAGCAATTACTCTTTTATACAAATATCGAGGTAATTCACCGTAATTTTAGAAATAAATTACGAAATATGTGTAGATGTTGCGTTACTATTAGTACATTGAAAACAATTTTGTTTTTAAACAAGAAATATTTTTTTTATTAGAATTAGCTCCTGTGGTGATATACAAATACAAGGTCTAATCCAGTGCAACGTATCAAATTATTATTATATTGTAGCATTTGAGTAAAACTTAAAAAAATACTGGTACTATAGAATATAGAAATCCTTATTTGGAAGCTCTGAATGTAGCTACTCTATAAATATACGCGCCTTCGATTCATTCACGTTAGCAAACTTATTCGTTTACTGTGACCCCGATACGTCTTGCAAAAGTCAAGCGTACCTTATGTATACGTCTTAAATCGATTGGAAAACTTGTAATTTTACACCTTATCCCTTTAATATAGAGCTTAATTTCATTTTCCAATTCATTAGGGATTTTTTTCGAATTCAAATTCTAACCAAACTAATTTATACTTTACATTCTTCTCATAAAGATTAATTTTCATAGCAAGAAATTGACATAAACATACATAAATAACATAATCAGCCTGTAAATTTCCCACTGCTGGGCTAAGGCCTCCTCTCCCCTTGAGGAGAAGGTATGGAGCATATTCCACCACGCTGCTCCAATGCGGGTTGGTGGAATACACATGTGGCAGAATTTCGTTGAAATTAGACACATGCAGGTTTCCTCACGATGTTTTCCTTCACCGCCGAGCACGAGATGAATTATAAACAAATTAAGCACATGTAAATTCAGTGGTGCCTGCCTGGGTTTGAACCCGAAATCATCGGTTAAGATGCACGCGTTCTAACCACTGGGCCGTTTTAATGCCGTGTAATACTGTAATTTATTAGAAGTTATTCGAAAATATTAAGTTTAATTATGATTGCGTTCTTTGTATGACAAATCGAGATTAGATTTATTCAAATACAGTAATGTATTTGTTAATACATTAAATATAACTATATCAATATTTCTATTTATTTTGAAAATGGAATGTCGTTAGCGATGGTAAAAATAAATTTTATGATATTTTTGAATATAAATGCAGAGTCATGCTCGTGTTAAAGGTCAACGTTTGTAAGATGTGTGTGCTAATGTCGTTTTGATCGCTATCGGTGCATAAAAATCTATTTTGACTATTAACTCAGAACTTGTTTATATTTGATCACTGCTCGGTATATTTGCGGGAATCGTGTGAATATATTGCACAAACTTTTATAATACGGATAGCGTAATTTCAAACATTTTTTTTTTTAATCTTTGCCTTAATCTTAAAGCCAAGGCTTTGCCGCATACGTATATTATAATTGTTTCGTCCCTTTCCACTAACACTACTAGTCCTTTATTCCAAATCCCAACGAAAACTCAAATAAAATTTTGCTTATTTTAAGCAAAATCTGAATTATTGTTTTTATATAACAACTGGCGTTACATATCAATTTTCAGCATCAACATTGTGAATAGTGGTCTCCCGCGGCTTCTTTCGCGTTTTAGGGTGTGGTCTTCAGGTGTTAGGCAACAAATGTAGCCTATGTCTTCCCGTGGAGTTCAGTTAACTGGTTTTGGCCATATAACAGCAACAGACAGACAGAGTTACTTTCACATTTATAATATTAGTAAAGATTAACCAAGAAACGGTTCTATAACCATCATCTGTGCAAATAAAATGGCTGTCAATTCAGATTATACAGTAATATATATTATTCGACTTAAGTATCATTTAAATTTTATTGCAAATGTAAATTAAACCAGTAATAGGAAAATTTGTAATGAGCCAGTAAAATATGACTTTCCACTCTAAATAATTCATTAGAGAGGCCTTAATGTATTACGATAATTCTGTGTTCAATTAATGTTTAATCATTTAATTTTTTTAAACCTTTGATTGTCAAAAGTTTTCGCGCGTTAATGTAAAAAAAAAAACTAGCGAAACAAATTCAACTTAATTACGGTGTTCTTTTTTTGAAAAAAATATATTTACAATACACATCTTCTCGCTTCCCTGCAATCTGTGGCGTGATTTCGTGTAAAAAAAAAACACGAAGTGTGTAACACGAAGCTAGGGAATTGGCGCACTATTTGATATGACCTGCGCGCAATTCTAGAGTTGGCTGTCAGTTGGTTTAAACCCATTTTGATATCATATGCGACTTCTGTAAGGCGAGCTCATTTGTTTTTTTTTAAACATCTTGGCTATTTTTTAGACACCGTTTCATTATTAAAGTACTATTCTTGCTTATAGTTTTCTGTAATTTTTATGTCTGCATTTCTGGTAAAAATAGATACATTTAAAAAGTCAGTTTATATTTTGTCTAAATTTATCATTACGTTAAATACTTAAATAGACTTCAAATATTTAAGTTAAAAGTTGCGCCTGATTGTAAATAATAGCAAAAATTCTATAAATACATTTGCTTATAATCTGTGGAAGGAAGGCTGGAAAGCAAAACGTGCTTCGCCATTTTAATAGCCTTTTAATATTCCGTGGCAAAGGAATCCTCTCTCCTAAGGAAGTTTGAAATAATGAATAATTAGATGTTCGACTGGAAAAATATAATTTTGCGGTGAAATTATTATCAAAGCTAATTAATCAAATATAAGTAGTTTAGTCGAATAGTATTGTATACTCCATTCCAACCATAACAGGAAAAAAGCCAAGTAAACAACATTTGACAGCAAATTGACGCGATATCATTGATATAGAGCTTAATTAATCTATAATATTCACTATGGATTTGCGAAAAATTGGCGCTTTGAACGTTAACGAACCTGTTATCGGAATTAACATTAAAGTAAAAATAAGTGGTTAAGTACATTAGTGTTGAATTATAAATAAAGATATATTAATCATAAACTCTTAGTAGTGCCCAACATAGTTGAGTTATTAGCAAAACGCATGAAATACGTAAATCTAAGGTTTGTTTATCTTTTTTCCTACTTCTATTGGAATAGGCTATAGTATATATACCAAAGCAAGCTTCGAATCCCAAAGAATACGTAAATCTAAGGTTTGTTTATCTTTACTCCTGCTGCCATTGAATTATACAAAAATATCGATTATCCAATTTAGTCAAAACCGAAATGTAATAATCACCAATTATAATTTCTATATAATATTTTGTTTAGTGCTATGTTAATATCCTGTGTGCTTGTCATTGATGTACATATCAGTGAATACCCAGTACCCTTAACATACTATAATATTTAACATAATATGTATATTGTAAGTGTACTTATGACATAATTAAATATAATATCTTATGTGTGAGTAGGGTATGTACCGGATAGTTTATATAGGCAGTAATAAATATTTATAGAGTATTAAGATATATGAGACATATTGTAATCATATACTCGTATAACATAGTTTTTTAAAAAATATATAAGTCGCTTATTTCGAAAGCTAACTTTAAGTTTATCGTGGCTATAACCATTGACGTAGCTAGGGCAAAGGCCCCTAAGGTGGCGGCCCTAGGAACCAAAAGATGAGTTGTCCTACGTATATTTTCATATGATATATTTTTGACATTTATTAATTCCTGTTTTAAAATTGAATGTAAACACAAAGAATAAATTAAAATTAAAAATCATTAGTATTTATATAAAAAGTTATTATAAATTTCGACTAGGGGCCCGACTTTTTTCTCGGGGCCTCCTCCGCCTACACCACTGACTCCCATGAATAAGGCAAATCAGCAATGGTTAGGTTAGAAAGAAAAGAAAAAGGCAACTTGGTTTTATTAAGAAATTATCTTATATTTTAAAACAGTATATGTTGTCGGATATTCTAAATAAATTCGCAAGAATTGTGTTAAGAACAAAACAGCAAGCTACCTAACATAGATAATTAATATAATTAATTAATCGTTACTTGAATCTAACACCGATGCTTCGGTCAGGTGCGCTGTGCGGCGAGCTTCCGTGTTGACCGCCATGTCGTTAAGGGGAAGTTCAATTTTAAAACATTTTAAAATTTAAATTCATTAGTAAAATATCTTAATTTATAAACTAGACTAGTTGAACGAATTTTTAGAGTTGTATATTTTTTAATTTAATAAACCACAGTCTCTTAGCAAATTCCAATGAATGCATTAATCGAATGATACGCTATTTATTTCCGATATTGTAATTGCAACACGAAACACAACTCGGAAACGAAGATTGACAAAACTCAACTTTTTTACGAAATAATGATTCATGAATAATATCTTCAAATGTAACATTTATTATACTTATAATAATATGCACATTAACTTGTATTGATTTCAATAATATATCACTATTTTATATTTATATTTATATTGTCTATAGTCAACAACCACTTACCATCAGGTGGCCCATTTGCTTGTCCACCTACTTATCCCATAATAAAATTACATAATTGACACATACATGACGACCTCCGTGGTCGAGTAGTGTGTACACCGGTTTTCATGGGTACGCCACTCCGAGGTCCCGGGTTCGATTCCCGGCCGAGTCGATGTAGAAAAAAGTTCATTAGTTTTCTATGTTGTCTTGGGTCTGGGTGTTTGTGGTACCGTCGGTACTTTTGATTTCCATAATACAAGTGCTTTAGCTACTTAAATTGGGATCAGAGTAATGGATGTGATGTTGTCCAATATTTATTTTATTTATTTATTATTTATAATTAAAATAAACAACATACTACGCCATTCTAGTCACGTAGCTTTCATTACTAAGTATATAAACACTTATATACTTTTTGAAAGGAAAAAAATAATAATGATTATTATTAAACAAACATTCTAAGGACAGTGATAAACGATACCCGTTGTAATAATATCGTTATACGACTTTTACATCAAGTTCTAATACTGGTAGGATATGTGAAGGTCCTCTGGGACCAGTCACTTGTCATATATCATATTGCCGTGTACCAAATCTTTACGGTGTTTGATAACGAGTATTAAAACCTTTTTTTATGGAAACTTTTTGATTACTTGATTATCCGAGTCATCTTGGAATGTGAATGTTTAATCCTGACTTCTTGGCACATTGCAATTACGATTTTTTCTTTATTTTCTGGAAAATTGATAATCAGATTGGGAGATGGGGCTATCTGATGGAAAGTGGTCACTGCTCATAGATTTAAGATCATTTGTATTTTTAGATATTGGCGTTGTATTGTTACTCATTGGCGATATAAGGGTTAATACCCTTATATTAACTTATCCGTATTGAATAATTATAGTTTTTTTAAATATTTTTTTGAATCATGTATTATAGCAGTAATGCACTGTATTGACTCGGTGCACCGCACACAACGGTACGCTTCGGTCAGATGCGCGCAAAGCTTCCGCCTTGACCGCAACTAGTTGCAGTTTTACCATTAAATATTACAACGTACTGTTTTTAGTATTCTCTGTCTATTATCAACAGTCTAAACAAAAGATTCTTCCTTTTTAATTAATATTATACGTATCATTTAATATCATTACCTACCATGGCCTAATTATTTTCTTCCTTATCCCTACTTTTTTATGAAAAACTAAATTTAGAAAAAGTGTGTTGCTTTTGAAATGTAATGTATGTATGTATATGTCTATTATAGATCTGTTCTCGTGAAGATGCGCCCTTCCACTTTAAATTATCCTTATATAAAATAAATATAAATATAATAAATAGCAACCTTATATTTTCATCATTGTAACGCTCGCTAAAATAATTACAAACCGACGACGTAGCATGTTACCTGTAAGAGTATAATGTGTGTATAAAGTATGTTATAATAATGGTATTTAAATCTTAAATCATTATAGTTATATTTATAAAAAAACTTTTTTTTAATATATAATTTAATTCTTCTTAATGGCTGTTTGCATCAAAATTATTAAAAATAAAAACAAAAAGAAAGCCTGGCCTTAACAACAGCACTCCCTGCTTGAAGCAATCAAGAGCCAAGCGACTAGCGAGCATTCTCCCGCGACCGCGACGCTATACACACGTACGTTCGAAAATCGAATACTTATTTTTTGTGCAGTGTTTTGAAACAGTGTAGGTTTAAATTTAAAAAAAAATTACTCCAAAATTTCATCACTCCAAAACTGTCAAATTGATTGTTTTTTTTTTTAATTCGTTTGTGCTCTACTTTGTGCCAGTGACATAATTCACACGATTTAAAAGATATTAGTGCTAAGTGCGAAATCTATAAAAAAACTGTTAAATGTGTTTTTACATTTAAAGTTAAATTTTAAAAAAGCAATAAAGTTTAATATTGAAATTTAAAAAAACGATATATATAATAACGTACTGTTTTTATAAATATAAAATATATTTTCAACAGGAAAAATATTAATTTTAAAATTTTAGTATTAACATTCAAATTTCTCCTAATATTTATTTATATACAAGTGATGTAGAAAATATAAGCCATTATATAATGACCAGTAGTGAAACAACAGCTATGTTCACAAATAGAAAGGCTGTTTTTATAAAATCAATTATATTTTTATATAGATTAATACAATATAAGCGTTATAAATAATAGATATAAGTAAATATATTTTATTTATTTCCGGAACCTGTATCATTAATAACTTATTTATACAGATAAATAATAAACCCTTATAAATGTCACATGAAAATAGACATAAAATAATTAAAATTGAAATTAAAAAAAAATTATCGTGATTTTCACAAACGTATCTGGTATTAAAAAAAAAAAACGAACACTTCAAATAATCGCTATCGTCATTCTGTCAGCCATTTTGAAATTCAACAGTTATACTTTCTTAAATATCATCTTTGTTTTATTGGTATTTATTTACTTCACACTTTCCATTCACGAATGATTTGAAATAAAAAAAAAATAAAATGTTTACTATGGCCCAGTTCTTTAGTTGAAACGACGCAACTTATTCTACTTTTAAAATAATTCGAAATTGTTCTAGCTTCCTACTATTATTCAATAACAAAACAAAAAAGTAATAGACGAATGAGACAAGATAACTTCTTATATTCTTATGAATCTACGTTTCTAGAGATGAGAGATGTTTAAAGTACCGCATAATCTAACCCAGGATCCAAGCTCCATGTAATAGCAAAATAGGATTAGCGGATAAGTCTTAAAAATCACAGTTACTTTCGCGTTTGTAATATTAGTTCTGTATTAAATGCTTGGAATATAATTTCGCTACGTTTTAAAACCACGCTCAAGTGTTTAAAGCGACTAGACTAATCATACTTTACTTAAATAGATATTTGTAACCATCACGGATCACAGAAAATCCCGTTTAGTTTATTTTGTGCGCTTAAAAAATAATAAGGATTAGGTTTTAAACTCTGTGTTAATTATTTACGAACTTATGATAATAAGTAAATGTTGAATATTTATTTTGATATTGATAAAAAAAATTGTTCGATATTTACCTCGCCAAATATAACGAAAAGTGCAGAATATATCATACAATTATTACAATGAAAGTTTAGTATTTCTACATGTATTTAACAAAATAAAAACAAAACAAAGATTTTACGTCATACTTTAATATGTGTTAGGAATATTACATATTAGTAAAAAGTAGTATAATTGTCTATGTCTAAATCTCATTGCCTAGTCTATATAATATTTGACATTATATTCGAGTGCTCTCTATAGTGGAATGAAAAGAAAACTAAGAACTTAATGGTGAATATTATACTTTTTGTTTTCAAAGTATAGGTACCTTCTTAATTTTGCTACAAGTATTTAAAACGCGATATTTACCATGTTTTTTATTTTTATTTGGTGGAGCTCGATATTTCGACATTATCTACGAATGTCTAGTTCACGAGACTGTGACTAAAAAAAAATATTCTTAATTGTATTTACGAACAACAGTGTACATATTTTAAGCAACTATATAAATATACAAAACAGAAAAGTCATTGACTTATTGCTTGAAATATATTAATGCGTTTTAAACTATTGTAATAAAAAAGCGTTTCATCTAACACGTAATAAACGTCCATAATTTATTTCGCAAATATTTTTCGGCTGTCTGTTTATTACTTAAGTCGCTATTACATATGAATGTTTAAATTTATAAGTATAAATAATTATGAATATATTAATAATAATCTGTCATGAGAAAAGATTAAAAACAAAAATGTTACTCGATTAAGTCAAAACTAAATGCAAAAAGAAAAATACTTATTTTAAAAAACACATTTAGCAGTTATTTTGTTAAACGATTTAATTTTATTATTTGTTCGATATTTAAAGGTGATAAAAATACGAGATTGTCAGTCGAACAGTTTTTGTGTTTTGTGATGTGAACTAAATAGTGAAAAATAAAACTAAATTGGCGGGAATATGATGAAAATGGCGTCAGTTATTATGGTGAGATATTACTTTAAGATCATTATTTAATTAAATATTTATTAATAAGTAGTTATGTGTTATTGACAAGAAATATAAATGACGATATTATAGCGTTATTATTTTGGGCGCGAATAGTTCGACCGAAACTTGTTAAAAAAGTACGTTATGTTAAATGTATTACCCAAGTCCCTACTTATTATTCTAACACTTAAACTTATTAAAATTACACGGGGTTTTGTAACGTATATGAGAAGCGAAGATTGTTTGAAATACATAAATGAACATCATAATTAAATCAACTTTGTGAAAATGTGCAGAAATCATCTTATTAAGTGTTAAAGAGTAAGAAGTATAGGAAGTAACACCCGTGATACACTTAACAAACACATTGAATTACTACGACATTTTCTTCTAGGCAGGTCCTAACAAAAGTTTAGTTGGAATTTGTTGATAAGTATTGATATTGATTCCGAACCAGGGTTCGAAAAAATCCGATTTTTATAATAAATATCAAAAATCCGATTTTTATAATAAATATCAAAAATCCGATTTTTATAATAAATATCAAAAATCCGATTTTTTTATATACATCCGATATATATCCAGGCTAAGAATACGAAACGAATTTCATTCTGTAAACACTTAAAAATGTGAAAGGAATTTGTAAAATAATACAAGTGTCGAAATACCACATTTTTATTAAAAAAAAGTAACAAAGGAAATAGTGTCTATCTATTTGAGAAATAATTTTTTAGTGAACACTTAAAAAACAAGTACCTTTTATTATTATATCTTAATTTGTTTGTGAGATAAATCAACTAATTTTATTTAAATATTAATTTGTAATCGACTAATCATAAAAAGTAATCATTCAGAGTCAAGCCTTAAACATAGATCTATGAGAAGATAGGAAAAATCAATTGATATATATCAAGATAAAAATCAATTGATATATATCCGTTGATATATATCCGTTGATATATATCCGCGAACCCTGTTCTGAACTAATTAAAAAAAATAGAAGTGCCGATATAGAACCTCTCTAAGGAGTTTACAAGTGTCAAATTAAATTATGCCAAATGTTTATTCCCCACTAACTGGATTTCGAACGCGTATTCGAGCACGTGATGAATTATAAATACAAATTAAGCACCTGAAAATTTAATAGTAGGTACTTGTTCTCAAATCTGTTTCAACCTCGAATAAATTCTGCGGTGCTTATGTGTTAACGGCACCGCGATAAAAAAGGCGCCATTATAGGTTTGGTTTTTTTATGTAAAATTGACGCTATTTTGGTGCGGTGGTGTAAGTCCCGATTCAGCTTCTTAGATTCACGTGTCCTTGCTCATGGGCAACGTCGGCTCTCTTTTTTTTATGGCATTGGTTGGCAGACGAGCACTTGGGCCACTGATGGTAAGTGGTCACAACCGCCCATAGACAAAGGCGCTGTAAGAAATATTAACCATTCCTTACATCACCTATGCGCCACCAACCTTGGGAACTAAGATGTTATGTCCCTTGTGTCTGTGATTACACTGGCTCGCTCACCCTTCTAACCGGAACACAACAATACAGAGTACTGTTAGTTGGCGGTAGAATATCAATATCTCTAACACATGAATGAAATTTTCAAGTCTTAATTCACTCAATCCAAAATTAAACAAAATCATTTCACAAACGTAGACATAAGTTCGATTTTTAAATTCTATTTTAGAAATTAAACTAAAAATACGACTTGGTACATTTTAATTAACGCCGAACGCATTATATAGCTAGCAATAGTTTTACATATAAAGAAATGATAGCAAAGAAAATCTCGTACGGGTAATAGACCTCGGAATACAAGGTTCGTATCTCAGCCACGTTTCCTGTATATATAAATAAATACAGCCGTTGAACTTTGAAAGAAACCGTGGAGAGGTTATTTGTACTAATTAAATTATATAATGCTGTTACATGTGTTCGAGATTAAAAGACTCGGACAACGTTTGACTGATCACCATCAAAATTGTGAGTCACGCCTAAATACAGGACAGGATTTGTAGGTCTCGAGGCCCTGGGTAACAGAAGATAGGACGCCCCTAATTATTATTTGACAAATTAATTTAAACAATTTCATTTATATCAGTAAAATTTGTCAATATTATTATGATTTGATTACATCCAGATATCTATACATATATAATATTATAATTCTTATCTCGTCAGAACCTCTTTTGTTGGTCCACCCCTCTCTCGTTGTAGCCCCAGGGCAGTTACCGGTTGCCGTCCCCTAAATCCGGCCTACCTTAATAATTACTTAATACACATAAAAAAAATCCTTCGAAATCGGTCCAACGACTGACTTCGGAATTACAATTGAAAACATACTGAATTTAGTACCACTAAAAGAAAATGGCTAAATAATATTAAAACGATCCGACTCCATGAATCTCAACGATCATTGCACTTGATTGCATAATGTCTCTGACCGGCCGCATCGATTTATAGTTTAGTCTATCCTAGCCCAGCGCTGCCTAGCCTGGCCTAGACGAGTTTTCTAATCTGTAAGCAATTTAAAATGCGGAATTCCGTTTCCTAATTACTTTTAATGGCTTGATGAGTTCTGTTTATATAATTCAAAATATACCTTATACAAGCCCGCACAATATATTCTTTATTTTAGACATATAAAGCACTAGCAGTCCGTCCTGGCTTCGCACGTTTTCAATTTATTAATAAATAAAATTATATATAATATAAATTTAATTATTACTCTATAGCATCCAGGAATAATATAGTTCTCTAATAGTAAATATTTAAAGTTGGTTCATTAGTTCCTAAGTTTACCACATACAGACAAATTTACCTGTATATAATATTCGTATAGATTTAAATAATTACATAACATGATTTACCCGGGACTTTGTCCGCCATATAAAAAACCAGCCTGTAAACCACTGTCCAGCTCAAGCTCCTCGCTTCTTAAGAAACACGTTTTAAGCTTATTCCACCACTGTGCTCTATTGCAGGTTGATGTGCTTATTAAATTGTAAATTCTAAGCTTCCAAGTGATAGCTTATGTAAGTAACATGACCAAATTAAAAAAATATTTTTTTAACAAAACTGAGTTATTAAACTTATTAAGGGGTATTTTTTAACGATTCCTTCCTTTGAGAACTAACATGTTATGTCTCTTGTGCCTGTAACACTGTCTCACTCGCCCTTCACACCAGAACAAAACAAATCTGAGTACTGCTATTTGACGGTAGAATATATTATGAGTGTGTGGTACCTACCCAGACGGACTTGCACAAGACCTACCACCAACCAATACGCCCGTAACCAAAAGAAAAAACCGACCCAAGACTAGTGAAACTGTTGAATAATTTTGTCAAAATTATTGAATATTAATAGTCTCTCAATGTCTATAAAAAATTTTTTTTGTCTCAAATCGAAACCCAACATCTTCCAAAAACCCATCATGCAATATAGTGTATCTTTAACGGTATAAGTAAGTAGGTTACAACAACCGGTTATGTTCTGAGGTTCCGCTGAACTTTAACTCATTAAAAGCAATCTTTTTACGAACTTTTATTCAACTCAAGTTACTAAGTATCGGTCGGTTTTGGATCTCTTCATACTATATACGATCTACATTGGTGGCCACTTACCATCAGGTGGCAAATTGCCCTTCTGCCAAACGATGTCATTAAAAATGCATTTTAAGGATTTAATAGCACACAAGATCGAAGTACACCCTTCTTTCGTCAGAAACGTTTCACAGAAATGTTACAATTTTATCCTTTTTTTTTCTCACTGGAACACATTACGCGTTTTCCCCAAGTGAAGTGGGAGGGTATGAGGGACTCACCGGTGCCCATAACAACTAGTACACCGGAATACTCACTAAAAAACCAGCGGCACCCTCTCCGAATCTTCGGCGGTCGCCACGTGATCACTTTCTCATGCTACCGTGACGAACGTAAACCATCCTATAATACAGACTAACTACAAATAACATAAAACTTTGTCTATTATAGTCGCGCTACTATAAAACATACTAAAATGAATTCACTCACCCGTGTACCGAAACCCATCAAAGTTTGTAAATGAAGCAACGATCGAGAGCCAGTCGGTTCTGATAAACCAAAAATAGAAGGTCATCTTGCGTTCGTAACTTCCGTTCGTTTACGAAATCGTTTCGTAACTTTAATAGCATTACAGAATAATCTATTGCGATTATCAAGATTCCATTTGGACCGAGGGTCAAAGTGTCCCGAAGCTTTCGCGATAGAGGTTAGTGGCATCATTCTGTAGTTCCAGACAATTCGACACCACCTTGCTCAACGGTTTTGGACTCTTGATGGTTCATAATATCGATTGTAAGCATCAATAGCGCAATGGTTAAATGGCTTATTCCTGCCTAATTAGGTTTGATCCTGACTCCTTAAGTTATTGTAGTCCCCACTCTTAGCACAAGCTTTTAGCCTATTTGGAGAGGTAAATAGAAGTATTACTATTTTTCTTATAATGGAGCATTAATAATATTCTTAAAAAATATATTGAATTTTATTTTGTGTATTTTTAATTTTGGATTATTTTATTATTTTGACACTGATTTATTAATATTATTTTTAATCAGTTATGGGATTTTATAAATTGATTTATATTGTTAAATTTTACTGAGAATTATTACAATAATGTAGTGGCAGTCAACTTAACTAACGCATTGGATAACTGTAATGTTAGATACGTTTTTGTTTTTTTGTAAAAATAAAATAAATAAAAATAAAATTTAGACTGGAATCGGTGTAGGAATTTATCTATCCAATTTCTGTATTACAGATTCCACTGCGGTAAGCATGGAATGGCTATGATCAACCACTAACAGCGCTTTGATAATAATTACAATCCTGAGACTAGGGTGGACCTTTCATTTCACCACCGAATGAACAAATATCATTTAAAAATTCATACAAGACATATTTTCATGATTAAAATAAGGATTGACCAAAAAAAATAACGATTTTGAAATTGTCGAAGTATCTATTGATTCGTAAAGATTTTTTGTTGAACCTTGTTACTACTGGCAACATCGATACGTAAAATCGATGTTTTATAAACATCGATGTTCTAAACATTAATGTATGTTAACTTGAATACAATTATGATTACATGATTTTTGTTTACTCGTACGGTTTGTGGAAGCGATATTGATCGTATTGCATCTATAATGGTCAAGCGTTGTCATTGTTTTCGTAACGTGACCCGAATACGTTCCATATAAAACTTCCATTGATCTTGTTTTTATTTTATCTGTATAAAAAATTTAAATGAATTCAAAAAAAGAAGGATGTCTATTTTTATTTTTAAATATATTCACTGATTTCACGGAAAATACTTGAATGATGTGGACGATTTAAAATGTTATTATTATTCGAAATCGAAATCTTCTTTATTCGATTAGGGTATAATTGCGTATTTTACAACCCGGTAGCTATAGATGGCGCTGATTGAAAATGTCACTTTCCTAAATCGCACTGTTAAGATATTCGCTACCGGGTATATATAGTGTAAAATCAGTATTGTTTATGCGAGTCTCTTGCCGTTTCTTCGCTGGAAGCTGCTTTCCGAAACGGTCGTAGTATTTTAATATCGACGATTCAAAAACACTTAATTATGAAGTTTACTTGAATGAAATTGATTTGATTTAATTTGATTGAGACATCCTTGGGACGCGTGTATTCTGAACCCTTAAGTGGGTTCCCAACATGCCCCATGACGCTATAGAGGCCGTTATGGTCAAAGGCAAAAAGTTCGAAAAAAAAAAAGTGAAAACGATTGATTAATTACAGTTGTGAGTGGGAAGCACTTGTTTCATACACCATTTGATCCTTAATAATACTTTCGTGTAAAAAGTATTCGCAAAAAGCAACTTTGTAACGTAATCTTACAGTTTTATATTAAATGTAAAGGTACTGTTGGTGTTGCCAACAGTTAATTTTCCATAACTTCTCTTGTATTCTTATTGAAAGAAGAAAGAAATAAATGTTTATTTCTTTGCAAATTACTTAACAGATTTTCCAGTAACCTATCGTTTCTTCGTATTTAGCTACTCATAAATAAGCACCCAATTTTAGTTACATAAAGAAAATTCATAAATATTCTGATATCTATCTATCTATCTATGCTTATTCTATCCTATATGTAGTATTTATATAAGACGTTAAAATATTCATATATAAGGGCCCTTTACGACTTTCTTTTATTTCATAATATTTATTACTTTAAAATGAACGCGTCGTTTTAATTCGTTAATATTTACATAATCTGTATGTCACATATTTTGAAACGTATAATTTTCCGCGGCTGCGTAACAAAACCGGAACTTTCTGGCCAGTTTAATAACTCTATATCATTTACTGTTTCCGGACGAATAGTCGGTTACGAAAAGTTTATTACTAAAGCGAGTTATTAAAACTTAAACTGGTTTGTATATACACTAGCCGCCCGTCGCGCCTCACGCGGGTTAAATAAACAACTTTTATATGGAAGAGCGAACATAAAAGGAAAACTTTTCTTCTGATAGGAAAGTTGAAATTCTCAGCTTTTCTCTGCTATAATTTACATACGAACCTTCCTCTTGAATTACTGTTTATGGATATAATCCGCATCGGGACGGCACATTCGACACAGCAGAAAGAGTATTTGCCCAGGACCAACAGCTTTACCTGCTTGCTGAGGCACAGGAGTGTACTTCAATACAACTTCCTAACTGTGGGCTGTTAATAGGAATATTTCCACAGGAAAACGCAATAACATTTAATCTTTCCGATCTGGAGTTTGAACCAAGAACATCTCGATCTGTGCTATATCTAGCCACATACCCAACGAAACAGGTAACTTTTAATGACTACAGATGGAATAATTTTAAAGAAGCCTCCGTCGTCATCGTACCACCACAACACCACCGGCTCGTAATATGGACTGCTAGCATATCGGCATGCAATTCCTCTTCTCTATGTTTGTAAACAGTCATAACGATTTTCCGATTACCAAACTCTAAAAAAAACACCAACACGACACGATCACGAATTTCGATTATATTTGGAACGTTTCATATTTTATGTAATTATTATAATTATTTATCTTTCGTAATGCAATTCTATACTTAGAAGTATTACGTATTCATTTTTTAATATTACTGCATATATCTGTTATAAAGATGGCTGTCCATTTTGACGTACGAGGTAAATACATACGAAGTTGCTCCTCCAATTTTCCCCTTTGAAGTTGAAATTTTCAAAAATCACTAATTATTGAGCGTCGACGTCGTGCTGATTTTCAAGTCCATCGGAGTCACTCAGTGGAATTTCGCTTGTATGTTATATGTTATATGTCCTAATCCTAATTTCACCCCCCAAATCGCTATATTACAGAACAGCACTACAAACTTGATTGATTAACATAATTATTTAATTAAACATGTGAATTAGGACTTAATGAAAATTTAACACATTGAACCTATTCGGTTTATTACATTGGATTTCATTTACACATACTAGAAGTAAAACTTATGAAATAGTCCTTCTCTTAATCCTTCTCTTTCCCTCTTCATCATATCTTCTCTCTCATAACGAAATGAGCTTCAACGTGACGTATTCTTAAAACTTTGCTCTCAATATCCCAACTAACGAATATCGAATCGCCGTACAAGAAGTGTCACTTCAAAAAGTATATTATACATACAGACGCAATGAGAAGTACTCCTTAATTTAGTCGGCTAATAAAAAGATTTACGCCTCAGTGTCAACACGAGAGAGAGGTGTCATTTCTCCGCCCGAATTACTTAACAGAGCGAGACAGGTTACTTATTAGTAATTTTCGTTATCTGTTACAAATAACTCGTTAAATAAAGTCTGTTACAAAGTATCCCACTGCTGGGCAAAGGCCTCCGCTGTCTTTAATGAGAAGGTGTAGAGCCAGGTCTAAATCTTCAACGCTCCAATGCCGGTTGTTGGATAAACATGTGGAACAATTTCATTGACATTAGACACATGTAGGTTTCCTCACAATGTTTTCCGTCACCGCCGAATACGAGATGAACTATAAACACAAATTAAGCTCTTGAAAATTCAGTGGTTCTTGCCTGGGTTTGAACCCGTATCATCGGTTAAGATGCACCCGTTTTAACCACTGGGTCATCTCGGCTCTTTTTTGTTTGTTACCTCATAGCGTCTAAACCACTAGATAAGCGATCCTCATTGCCCATAGACATTTTGTCTAGCATTCTTATGAATACTAACCACTCATCATTGCTGTCCAAATTTTGGTAGTTAAGATGTTATGTTTGCTCACTCAGCCTGCAAACCGAAACAATGATACAAATTATTGCTATTTAGCGATACCATATATGGCGAGTTGATGGTACCTTCCCAGACTCAAAGCCCGGTTCATTGGAACCGATTAATTAAACCAAAAAAAATTTATTGCCAATAAAAAATCGATGTCGTTAAAATTCTGACTATAAATCTACCTGTTACCTCTGCATGTATCATTATGTAAATAATTTCCAATTACTTAATAGTTTCTGGCAGAGATCGCTTTAAAGAAATACATAACACGTGGCATACTTTTATCTTATTATATATGAATATATATATATATATGTATAATCTCCTAGTGGCGCGCCTTGTTAGACCGACTCGTGTGTCGTATGTTTTAACACTTTATTGTAAATAAGTTTTAAAATGCGTGTTAGAGGGATCGTAGGTTTAAGGTGTAATGCATATGCCCTTCCTTGGAGTTCAAGCTTGCGTCTTACGTAATTTCATGTAATTCGGTTGTGTGGTTAAGATTAACAAACAGACAGACAGAGTTACTTTCGCATTTATAATTTAAAAAAAATGTCTCGTTACTAATTCTTATATTTTTATCAATACTAATATTTATTAATAATATTAAGTACTAATATTAATAATATTAAGTATCAGATTTATACCCGCGTCTCCTCTTTCTAGATACCCATTTGCACATTTTCAAATTCAAATTTGAAGAACTTGCATATATAAAAATTTAACCTAAACTTTACCTCCTTGAATAGATAAATTAAAAAAGGCGTTGTCCTTATTTGGAATTTGAACTGATTTCGAGCCACGTTTCATCAAAATCTCTTCAAAGGTTTACCCGTGAAGTAGTAACAGACAAACAGACAGACAGACTACTTACTTTCGCTCGTACATCTCGTATATATTATCGCTATATGTGACAGCGAATTAAAAAAAAAACGTATTTCAAATATTGTCAAATCACGCGAGCCATGATCTTCGACGCTTTCACTTAAACATGGAGAGATATTTTGTAATATTCACTCTGTATTATGAAATGCATACCGCGTATTGTTAGATAAAAATATAAAACTTGAACTGTGTTTTAAAATCAAAATGTACATCGCGAAAATTACCAAAATGAAAATTATTTCACAAAACTGTATTAAGTGAAGCTGTCACTGGTTCAGAATGTAGATTCTATCGAGAAGAACCGGCAAGAGACTCAGTATTTACTATTTTTCAACATTTAAAATACAAAGTTATGTTAGTTGAATACAATTATATATGTATGTAATATATCCTGCCTGGAAGTCAACAAGTATTAGCTCCACGCTTTTTGTCATCTAATATAATATTGGTGTTAGAAGTTTATCCTTACGTCTCGTGTACAAACAATATCTACTCTATAACTATACAAGGCTGTTAATCCCAAGGCTTTGGATTCAAACCCAAGGCCTAGCATTAAATACTACGTTCAGTCATCGTACAGATAATAATATTTCTCAAATTTCCTAAAATCCATTCTCAGCGAATGCTTACGTTATTAAATAAATTTATATTCCAAATGACAGCTTTCTAGATTCGTAGTTTTGTTTGCGTTAGTCAGGTCAAACTATTGTATGAGTATAAAAGAGCGTTGCAGAACTAGCGACAGTTGACCTCGAAAACTATTCAGGGTATCGATAATACTATCGATAGTATCGCTAGCTCTCTGTACGCAATACTATTGATACTATCGATAATATCGATAGTTTTGGACTATCAATAGTTTAGGTTAAAAGTAATGGTTTTTGAAATACTATCGATAGTATTGACACGTGACTATACTATAGATACTCTTCATACTATCGCTAACACCTTAACTATCGATAGTCAATCGATATGAAACACTGGTATAAAATAACGAACACGCACACAAACGCAAGCCGGAATTTTGTATATGTATAAATAAAGACAAAGATAATAAACAATTACGATATAGTACGTTATATTTATTTACCGTTAAATTTCATAACAATATACAATCGGAATCCAATCAATTATGTTATTTATGGCTATCGTAATAGAACACAATTACATTTCAACACGCAATTAATAGAAACTTGAGTAATTATCAAAACGCTTCGCATTGAAGTTCGTACAATATACGATTTGTTTTGCCTTAAAAATAAATCAATTAAAATCAAAATATTATATTCATTATGCCCTTTTAATTTGCTCTGGTAATTTACTTAGTATTGTGAGTGAGCCAGTGTACAGGCACAAGGGACATAGCATCTCAGTTGCCGTTGCCAAGGTTGGTGTTTGGTTTTGTAAGAATTGGTTCAAAATTTCTTACGGCCCAATGTCTGGCTGTGGTGATACCATCCATCATTTGCGCGTTCACCCGTTCACCTGTATGTAATAGGTAGGCGGGCCGGCAAATGGGCTACCTGATTTTAAGTGGTCACCGCCGCCCATAGACATTGGACAAATATTAATCACTTACTTCGCCAATGCGCCACCAACTTTGGGAACTAATATGTTATGTCCCTTGTGCCTTTACTTACTGGCTCACTCACTCTTCAAACCGGAACACAACCATACCAAGTATTGCTGCTTGGCGGCAGAATATCTGGTGAGTGAACCTACCCAGACGGGTTTGCACAAAGCCCTACCAAGAAAGTATTATGTTCAGTACTAACCAAGTTATTGAGTTTATCAGACGTTGACACAAGCCGACTCGTGAAAGGTTTATTTATGTATGTTTGAAAGTTGATGCTGAACTTAACGACGTTTGTGGTGAAGATAAGTTTATGATGAAAGTGAACACATTAAGAAACATCCACTTTGATCTACGTAATCATTCAGGTTATTCTGTAAAAATTAACTCGAAACTCACCGCTGGAAACGAGCTTGAAATGTCACAACGTGATATGCGAAGTTGACTATTAATAATGATTATAAAATTTATAGGACACACGTATCAAAATGGCGTATCACTGTGCGTCGATTGTCAATATTTAACGAATGAGATAGGAAGTGATATCTTACAGAATCGCACTACAGCATCTACATTA